>NW_027457448.1:0-32373 GCF_027942865.1 Odontesthes bonariensis
CCTTCAGAAAGGCCAGATAACCTTCAGAAAGACCAGATAACCTTCAGAAAGGCCAGATAACCTTCAGAAAGACCAGATAACCTTCAGATAACCTTCAGAAAGACCAGATAACCTTCAGATAACCTTCAGAAAGACCAGATAACTTTCAGAAAGACCAGATAACTTTCAGAAAGACCAGATAACCTCCAGAAAGACCAGATAACCTTCAGATAACCTTCAGAAAGACCAGATAACCTCCAGAAAGACCAGATAACCTTCAGATAACCTTCAGATAACCTTCAGAAAGATCAGATAACCTTCAGAAAGACCAGATAACCTTCAGAAAGACCAGATAACCTCCAGAAAGACCAGATAACCTTCAGATAACCTTCAGATAACCTTCAGAAAGACCAGATAACCTCCAGAAAGACCAGATAACTTTCAGATAACCTTCAGAAAGACCAGATAACCTTCAGATAACCTTCAGAAAGACCAGATAACCTTCAGATAACCTTCAGAAAGACCAGATAACGTTCAGAAAGACCAGATAACGTTCAGAAAGACCAGATAACGTTCAGAAAGACCAGATAACTTTCAGAAAGACCAGATAACCTTCAGAAAGACCAGATAACTTTCAGAAAGACCAGATAACCTTCAGAAAGACCAGATAACCTTCAGAAAGACCAGATAACCTTCAGAAAGACCAGATAACCTTCAGAAAGACCAGATAACCTTCAGATAACCTTCAGAAAAATCAGATAACCTTCAGAAAGACCAGATAACGTTCAGAAAGACCAGATAACCTTCAGAAAGACCAGATAACGTTCAGAAAGACCAGATAACCTTCAGAAAAATCAGATAACATTAAAAAATACCAGATAACGTTAAAAAAGACCAGATAACCTTCAGATAACCTTCAGAAAGACCAGATAACCTTCAGATAACCTTCAGAAAGACCAGATAACCTTCAGATAACCTTCAGAAAGACCAGATAACCTTCAGATAACCTTCAGAAAAATCAGATAACATTAAAAAAGACCAGATAACCTTCAGAAAGACCAGATAACCTTCAGAAAGACCAGATAACCTTCAGAAAGACCAGATAACCTTCAGAAAGACCAGATAACCTTCAGAAAGACCAGATAACCTTCAGAAAGACCAGATAACGTTAAAAAAGACCAGATAACCTTCAGAAAGGCCAGATAACCTTCAGAAAGACCAGATAACCTTCAGAAAGGCCAGATAACCTTCAGAAAGACCAGATAACCTTCAGATAACCTTCAGAAAGACCAGATAACCTTCAGATAACCTTCAGAAAGACCAGATAACTTTCAGAAAGACCAGATAACTTTCAGAAAGACCAGATAACCTCCAGAAAGACCAGATAACCTTCAGATAACCTTCAGAAAGACCAGATAACCTCCAGAAAGACCAGATAACCTTCAGATAACCTTCAGATAACCTTCAGAAAGATCAGATAACCTTCAGAAAGACCAGATAACCTTCAGAAAGACCAGATAACCTTCAGAAAGACCAGATAACCTTCAGAAAGACCAGATAACCTTCAGAAAGACCAGATAACGTTAAAAAAGACCAGATAACCTTCAGAAAGACCAGATAACATTAAAAAAGACCAGATAACCTTCAGAAAGACCAGATAACCTTCAGAAAGACCAGATAACCTTCAGAAAGACCAGATAACCTTCAGAAAAATCAGATAACATTAAAAAAGACCAGATAACGTTAAAAAAGACCAGATAACCTTCAGAAAGACCAGATAACCTTCAGAAAGACCAGATAACCTTCAGAAAGACCAGATAACCTTCAGAAAGACCAGATAACGTTCAGAAAAATCAGATAACCTTCAGAAAAATCAGATAACGTTAAAAAAGACCAGATAACGTTAAAAAAGACCAGATAACCTTCAGAAAGACCAGATAACCTTCAGAAAGACCAGATAACCTTCAGAAAAATCAGATAACATTAAAAAAGACCAGATAACGTTAAAAAAGACCAGATAACCTTCAGAAAGACCAGATAACCTTCAGAAAGACCAGATAACCTTCAGAAAGACCAGATAACCTTCAGAAAGGCCAGATAACCTTCAGAAAGACCAGATAACCTTCAGAAAGACCAGATAACCTTCAGAAAGACCAGATAACCTTCAGATAACCTTCAGAAAGACCAGATAACCTTCAGATAACCTTCAAAAAGACCAGATAACCTTCAGAAAGACCAGATAACTTTCAGAAAGACCAGATAACCTTCAGAAAGACCAGATAACCTTCAGAAAGATCAGATAACCTTCAGAAAGACCAGATAACCTTCAGAAAGACCAGATAACCTTCAGAAAGACCAGATAACCTTCAGAAAAATCAGATAACATTAAAAAAGACCAGATAACCTTCAGATAACCTTCAGAAAGACCAGATAACCTTCAGAAAGACCAGATAACCTTCAGAAAGACCAGATAACGTTAAAAAAGACCAGATAACCTTCAGAAAGACCAGATAACGTTCAGAAAAATCAGATAACCTTCAGAAAAATCAGATAACGTTAAAAAAGACCAGATAACCTTCAGAAAAATCAGATAACGTTAAAAAAGACCAGATAACCTTCAGAAAGACCAGATAACCTTCAGAAAGACCAGATAACCTTCAGAAAAATCAGATAACGTTAAAAAAGACCAGATAACCTTCAGAAAGACCAGATAACCTTCAGAAAGACCAGATAACCTTCAGAAAGGCCAGATAACCTTCAGAAAGACCAGATAACCTTCAGAAAGGCCAGATAACCTTCAGAAAGACCAGATAACCTTCAGATAACCTTCAGAAAGACCAGATAACCTTCAGATAACCTTCAGAAAGACCAGATAACTTTCAGAAAGACCAGATAACTTTCAGAAAGACCAGATAACCTCCAGAAAGACCAGATAACCTTCAGATAACCTTCAGAAAGACCAGATAACCTCCAGAAAGACCAGATAACCTTCAGATAACCTTCAGATAACCTTCAGAAAGATCAGATAACCTTCAGAAAGACCAGATAACCTTCAGAAAGACCAGATAACCTCCAGAAAGACCAGATAACCTTCAGATAACCTTCAGATAACCTTCAGAAAGACCAGATAACCTCCAGAAAGACCAGATAACTTTCAGATAACCTTCAGAAAGACCAGATAACCTTCAGATAACCTTCAGAAAGACCAGATAACCTTCAGATAACCTTCAGAAAGACCAGATAACGTTCAGAAAGACCAGATAACGTTCAGAAAGACCAGATAACGTTCAGAAAGACCAGATAACTTTCAGAAAGACCAGATAACCTTCAGAAAGACCAGATAACTTTCAGAAAGACCAGATAACCTTCAGAAAGACCAGATAACCTTCAGAAAGACCAGATAACCTTCAGAAAGACCAGATAACCTTCAGAAAGACCAGATAACCTTCAGATAACCTTCAGAAAAATCAGATAACCTTCAGAAAGACCAGATAACGTTCAGAAAGACCAGATAACCTTCAGAAAGACCAGATAACGTTCAGAAAGACCAGATAACCTTCAGAAAAATCAGATAACATTAAAAAATACCAGATAACGTTAAAAAAGACCAGATAACCTTCAGATAACCTTCAGAAAGACCAGATAACCTTCAGATAACCTTCAGAAAGACCAGATAACCTTCAGATAACCTTCAGAAAGACCAGATAACCTTCAGATAACCTTCAGAAAAATCAGATAACATTAAAAAAGACCAGATAACCTTCAGAAAGACCAGATAACCTTCAGAAAGACCAGATAACCTTCAGAAAGACCAGATAACCTTCAGAAAGACCAGATAACCTTCAGAAAGACCAGATAACGTTAAAAAAGACCAGATAACCTTCAGAAAGACCAGATAACCTTCAGAAAGACCAGATAACCTTCAGAAAGACCAGATAACCTTCAGAAAGACCAGATAACCTTCAGAAAAATCAGATAACCTTCAGAAAAATCAGATAACGTTAAAAAAGACCAGATAACGTTAAAAAAGACCAGATAACCTTCAGAAAGACCAGATAACCTTCAGAAAGACCAGATAACCTTCAGAAAGGCCAGATAACCTTCAGAAAGACCAGATAACCTTCAGAAAGACCAGATAACCTTCAGAAAGACCAGATAACCTTCAGATAACCTTCAGAAAGACCAGATAACCTTCAGATAACCTTCAAAAAGACCAGATAACCTTCAGAAAGACCAGATAACTTTCAGAAAGACCAGATAACCTTCAGAAAGACCAGATAACCTTCAGAAAGATCAGATAACCTTCAGAAAGACCAGATAACCTTCAGAAAGACCAGATAACCTTCAGAAAGACCAGATAACCTTCAGAAAAATCAGATAACATTAAAAAAGACCAGATAACCTTCAGATAACCTTCAGAAAGACCAGATAACCTTCAGAAAGACCAGATAACGTTAAAAAAGACCAGATAACCTTCAGAAAGACCAGATAACGTTCAGAAAAATCAGATAACCTTCAGAAAAATCAGATAACGTTAAAAAAGACCAGATAACCTTCAGAAAGACCAGATAACCTTCAGAAAAATCAGATAACGTTAAAAAAGACCAGATAACCTTCAGAAAGACCAGATAACCTTCAGAAAGACCAGATAACCTTCAGAAAAATCAGATAACGTTAAAAAAGACCAGATAACCTTCAGAAAGACCAGATAACCTTCAGAAAGACCAGATAACCTTCAGAAAGGCCAGATAACCTTCAGAAAGACCAGATAACCTTCAGAAAGGCCAGATAACCTTCAGAAAGACCAGATAACCTTCAGAAAGACCAGATAACCTTCAGATAACCTTCAGAAAGACCAGATAACCTTCAGATAACCTTCAGAAAGACCAGATAACTTTCAGAAAGACCAGATAACTTTCAGAAAGACCAGATAACCTCCAGAAAGACCAGATAACCTTCAGATAACCTTCAGAAAGACCAGATAACCTTCAGAAAGATCAGATAACCTTCAGAAAGACCAGATAACCTCCAGAAAGACCAGATAACCTTCAGATAACCTTCAGAAAGATCAGATAACCTTCAGAAAGACCAGATAACCTTCAGAAAGACCAGATAACCTCCAGAAAGACCAGATAACCTTTAGATAACCTTCAGAAAGATCAGATAACCTTCAGAAAGACCAGATAACCTTCAGAAAGACCAGATAACCTTCAGAAAGACCAGATAACGTTAATAAAGACCAGATAACCTTCAGAAAGACCAGATAACCTTCAGAAAAATCAGATAACGTTAAAAAAGACCAGATAACGTTAAAAAAGACCAGATAACCTTCAGATAACCTTCAGAAAGACCAGATAACCTTCAGATAACCTTCAGAAAGACCAGATAACCTTCAGAAAGACCAGATAACTTTCAGAAAGACCAGATAACCTTCAGAAAGACCAGATAACCTTCAGAAAGACCAGATAACCTTCAGAAAGACCAGATAACCTTCAGAAAGTCCAGATAACCTTCAGAAAGACCAGATAACCTTCAGAAAGATCAGATAACCTTCAGAAAGACCAGATAACCTTCAGATAACCTTCAGAAAGATCAGATAACCTTCAGAAAGACTAGATAACCTCCAGAAAGACCAGATAACCTTCAGATAACCTTCAGAAAGACCAGATAACCTTCAGAAAGACCAGATAACCTTCAGAAAGATCAGATAACCTTCAGAAAGACCAGATAACCTCCAGAAAGACCAGATAACCTTCAGATAACCTTCAGAAAGATCAGATAACCTTCAGAAAGATCAGATAACTTTCAGAAAGACCAGATAACCTCCAGAAAGACCAGATAACCTTCAGATAACCTTCAGAAAGATCAGATAACCTTCAGAAAGACCAGATAACCTCCAGAAAGACCAGATAACCTTCAGATAACCTTCAGAAAGACCAGATAACCTTCAGAAAGACCAGATAACTTTCAGAAAGATCAGATAACCTTCAGAAAGATCAGATAACCTTCAGAAAGACCAGATAACCTCCAGAAAGACCAGATAACCTTCAGATAACCTTCAGAAAGATCAGATAACCTTCAGAAAGATCAGATAACCTTCAGAAAGACCAGATAACCTCCAGAAAGACCAGATAACCTTCAGAAAGACCAGATAACCTCCAGATAACCTTCAGAAAGACCAGATAACCTTCAGAAAGACCAGATAACCTCCAGATAACCTTCAGAAAGACCAGATAACCTTCAGAAAGACCAGATAACCTTCAGAAAGACCAGATAACCTTCAGAAAGACCAGATAACCTTCAGATAACCTTCAGAAAGACCAGATAACCTCCAGAAAGACCAGATAACCTTCAGAAAGACCAGATAACCTTCAGAAAGACCAGATAACCTCCAGAAAGACCAGATAACCTTCAGATAACCTTCAGATAACCTTCAGAAAGACCAGATAACCTTCAGAAAGACCAGATAACCTTCAGATAACCTTCAGATAACCTTCAGAAAGACCAGATAACCTTCAGAAAGACCAGATAACCTTCAGATAATTTTCAGAAAGATCAGATAACCTCCAGAAAGACCAGATAACCTTCAGAAAGACCAGATAACCTCCAGAAAGACCAGATAACCTTCAGATAACCTTCAGATAACCTTCAGATAACCTTCAGATAACCTTCAGAAAGACCAGATAACCTTCAGAAAGACCAGATAACCTTCAGATAACCTTCAGAAAGACCAGATAACCTCCAGAAAGACCAGATAACCTTCAGAAAGACCAGATAACCTTCAGAAAGACCAGATAACCTCCAGAAAGACCAGATAACCTTCAGATAACCTTCAGATAACCTTCAGAAAGATCAGATAACCTTCAGAAAGACCAGATAACCTTCAGAAAGACCAGATAACCTTCAGATAACCTTCAGATAACCTTCAGAAAGACCAGATAACCTTCAGAAAGACCAGATAACCTTCAGATAACCTTCAGAAAGATCAGATAACCTCCAGAAAGACCAGATAACCTTCAGAAAGACCAGATAACCTCCAGAAAGACCAGATAACCTTCAGATAACCTTCAGATAACCTTCAGATAACCTTCAGAAAGACCAGATAACCTTCAGAAAGACCAGATAACCTCCAGAAAGACCAGATAACCTTCAGAAAGACCAGATAACCTTCAGATAACCTTCAGAAAGACCAGATAACGTTGTTTCTAACTGTCCTGTCATGACCTTTAACCTTTTACCAGGAAGGGTTCACTTAGTTTCTCACTGCTTCTGTGTTTTAGTTCCATAAATAATGAGACAGTGTGGATCTGAGGCCGGACTCTCTGAGTTTAACCTGCTGAGGAACCGCTGGTTTTTTTATGTCCTGATCAGTAAAACCTGAGAGCTGATGCACTTTATTTTTCACGTGAACATTTACCTCCAGAAGTTGTCGGTTCTCTTGCTTTCAGTCACATGACTACAGGAGCCCAGGAGGAACAAACCGGCCGTGGAGAAGGTCTGCGAGGGTTCAGCTCACTGAGTTGGTGTCGGTCCTCGTCTTCACCACCAGATGTCACTCTGGAGTTTAACTGGTTTTATTTATCAAACTGAGTGAAGAAGAACCTGAATCTGCTCATTTTAAAGCAGAAGAATGACGGGTTCCACCGTTGGACAGGAATATTTCACACATATGCACCTCATCCTGACACTAAACTGACATTTTTCACTTCAAAGTGTCAGAAAATCATCTTTGTCTCAGCATCTCATGGTGACATCTGGGCGCTTCTACATTTACTCATTAACCCACATCCTGATTAAAGCCCCGTGCATACTCTGGCAGCAGTGTGTCGCAGACACGACGCAGTTATTTTTGATTTATGCCTTGAAGCGCTGTCTGCGCTATGTTAATCCCACGCCACAACGCAAGAGGGACAATCACGAACAAGCAAGGATTGTGGGTGTTACGGTTACGGAGGTCATTCAACAACAATGGCGACTGGACGAATGCACTTTGATTGAGATGCAGCTGATCGATCTAGAAATAGAAGAAATATTGCTACTACTGGAGCTGGCAGAGAGGGAAAGAATCGTCACGGTTAGCATGGTTAGCACGGTTAGCACGGTTAGCGTCACCATTAGCCGGTTAGCAAACCGGAAATACGCATAGTGTAGAGCGGATGTAGAGTTGACCAATCAGAGGCCTCCTTTCTCTTCTCCCTGCGGCGATGTCTGCGGTCAGTTACAGTTTTGGGGAGGTGCACCAGAGTGTCTGCGTAAGGGGGGGGGCATGTCTGCGTTAACTGCGACACACACGCAGACGACCTGGTTTCAGACCATAAACGGGCCTTAATTACTCAGCACACATCCTGAAGCCCCGCCCACACCCTGAAGCCCCGCCCACACCCTGATTAATTTCATGCTGAGCTTTTATTTTGGTACTTCCTGTTACCGCCATTTGAATTTGCATATTAGCTAAATATTTAGTTTCACCCGAAACATTTAGATTTAATATTTAGATCTAAATATTTAAAATATTTCCAAGTTGACAAATATTGTTGTAAATGTGGAAACAATTCCCATCAGTTTTTTAAACATTGTTTGAAGCTAAATGTGACAAAATGTTGCTGTTATTTTCAGCGTATTCACATTGTCTTTTCATTTCATCTGGTGGCAAAGCTAAGTTCATTAAACATTGATGCAGCTCTGTTGCGTCTTCACAACACTGGATAAGATTTGCAAGCTCCAAATTCACAGAATTGACATTTTCATTTGATTCCATTAACGCAGTGACTGTTTCCACAGACTTTTACACTCCTTTTTTCCTGACTCATTTCTATAAAGAAGCACAATCCTTCAGGAGTTTTATATTCCTTTCAGCTGGCAACATTTCAGCCTCTTTCGGTGCATCAGATATTTTACTGATTCTTCCAACACTGCTTGTTGTGGCTATTCGTCCTCTTGTGTCAATAATCAAAACTAAAAAAAAATGTCAAAACCATAATGAACTAAACAAAATCCAAACGGCCACTGAGACACCTCGGGAGTGAATTTACGCAGGTAAATTGAGTCCGTTGTCCAGGCAAAAAATTAGGTTTCTTTAAGTTTATTTCTCCAAACACAAACAAACAAACAAAGAACAAAGGCCTTAGCCGCCTCTCTTGCCCGGGGGCCCGTTGCACAAAAGTAGGATGAGGGAAGTGGGATATGTTCAGACCTGAGTTACCATGGAGATTTATTCTGTGAAGCTAGCCTGCTCCAGACCAGGCTAAGTTCCAGGATCTATTTAATCTCATTCCTTACCTCAGTCAGCGGTCGCCACAAATGGAAACCAATATTTATTCCACTGCCTAGAACATATTGTTAAACATTTAACTATACCCACTATCATTATTGAAACATTTGTGATCATTAATTACAATCATTTTAGATAACTGATGATTTTAGATGAACCACTAGATAATTTAGTTTCCCACAGACTACACATAAAGTACATCACCATATAAATATAAATACACATTAGAGAGTACCATGATGTTCCTTTATTGAACAAGAATGAATCAAAGCAAGTAAACCATCAGCTCCTTTCAAAACTGAAGTCACACAGTGCTCTACAAGACAAAAAGCACAGAATCAAAGCATGCAGTTTGAGACAAACGGTTTGTAAAAATGGCCTATACAAATAAAATTGCCTTGCCTATACAGCACAAAAACCTAACAAAAATTCCTCTGCCATTGCAGGCCCAACTTAAATCAACATGCATATTAATTAGAATAATTTAACACATATTGGTCTCTGACCAGCCGACCACAGTCGTCATCCGGGAAGATGGCAGGAATGTCCCAGTCTATGAGAGCTGGCACTCTGGGGGCCCTCTCCTTTCTCAGGCAGGCCACATTGTGGAGGACAGCACAGGCCACAGTGATATCACATGCCCTGTCTGGGCTGACTCTCAGGTGGGTCACACACTGAAAGCGTGCCTTCAGTAGGCCAAATGTCATTTCTATCCGGGCCCTTGTTCTGGCATGGGCATGGTTGTATGCCAGTTGTGCCTCCAGAGGGTCTGCAAATGGAGTCAGCAGAAAAGGCTGGCAGGCGTACCCTCTGTCACCCAGCAATACACCCAGGAATTCACCTGTGAATACAAAATGTTACCATCACAACCTCATAAGTAGTGACAGTCTTAACACAGCCATCATGTTAAAAGTGGTTATCAATAGAGGTTCTGTGGCTCACCTTGTGATAGGCGCCGATAGATCTCTGAGTTCCGAAACACTCGGGAGTCGTGGACCGAGCCGGGCCACTTTGCCACAACATTACTGATCAAATAGTCAGCAATGCAGACCATCTGAAATGATGAGATGTTAAACCAATTAATGCACAGTTCAGGCAATGTGTGGGCAGGCACATTCTTAATAAAAAGTACACTTGTTAAGTATTTGTCAGGGGACTTCCCATTCTGCAGGATGTTCTTATATTTCACTTTGACTTGCTGCCCAGTCATGTTAAATCTACGCACACAAAAACACACGCACACACACACACACACACACACACACACACACAGTGAAACAGTGGAGGAGCATGGAGTTACATTTACATAGTTTCACTCACATGCAGTCAATTTCAACTTATTCATAATCAAAGTAGGCTACAAATATCTTTTCAAATATGTTAATTAACATTTTATTTGGATTGTAGCCTAATTGTGATAATTTCAGTGGAGTGGTGAGTGTGTATTTGTGCACTACTTATGCATTCAGGCGGTCAGCAATGGTTTGCCACGCTTGCTCCCTTTGTTTTTTAGCTGTGGCAGTATTTCCTTTTTGTTTTATTTTCTCCGTCACCTCTTCATATGCTTCCATTAATAGTTCTTGCTCCGCTGGGGAGAAATACGCCGCCCTTGTTGCCATGGTGAATCAGTGAATCTATGATCGATCGTGGGGTCTATTTAAGAAAGCCGTGTGCAGCACTTATCCAGGATCGCTTTCACCTGGCTTAATGAATCCGTGTCTGCTCATCCTGGCTTGGCCTTTGTGCAACCAACTAAGCCTGGGCGCCATGTTTTGGATTCCTTGAACCTGGCTAAGTAACTCATCCTGGATGTTTAAATCCTACTTTTGTGCAACGGGCCCCAGGTAAAAACCTATTTGCCCTCCCAGGTGCCTCAGCTAACCCGGGCTTTCAAAATAAAAGCATAATTAAATACCCAAATTAACTCAAACAATACTAAATATCACAAACAACCAAAAAAGGTGTATTCCCCAAACTAAACCCCCAAAAGATAACTAAATAATAAGTGAGCCAAATATACAAAATAACAAATAGCTCCAACATTTGGACAAAACGTGCAGATAAAAATAGCAAAAAACAACTTCATTATTGACTGATCAGATCCAACTAATCGCACACAACGCCACACAATTCAATTCAATTCATTTTTATTTATATAGCGCCAAATACAACAAATGTCATCTCAAGGCACTTAGATAATAAAGTCCAATTCAAGCCAATTGGAATTCAATTCATTGTAATCATAATTATTATTCATAAAATAATCCAATTCGTTCATACAAAGCCAATTCAAAAACAATTTCCTAGCTAAGGAAACCAACAGATTGCACTGAAACTTTTTATTTTTATTTTTTTCGGTCCGATCTCACACACTAAGGTCGATTAATTTTATGAATGGAAGCTGCTGACAGCTATGCGTAATGTGTGCGTAATGTGTGCGTAATGTGTGCGTAATGTGTGCGTAATGTGTGCGTAATGTGTGCGTAATGTGTGCGTAATGTGTGCGTAATGTGTGCGTAAAGTGTGCGTAATGTGTGCGTAATGTGTGCGTAATGTGTGCGTAAAGTGTGCGTAATGTGTGCGTAATGTGTGCATAATGTGTGCGTAAAGTGTGAGTAATGTGTGCGTAATGTGTGCGTAATGTGTGCATAAAGTGTGAGTAAAGTGTGCGTAAAGTGTGCGTAAAGTGTGCGTAAAGTGTGCGTAATGTGTGCGTAATGTGTGCGTAATGTGTGCGTAATGTGTGCCTAAAGTGTGCGTAAAGTGTGCGTAATGTGTGCGTAATGTGTGCGTAATGTGTGCATAAAGTGTGAGTAAAGTGTGCGTAATGTGTGCGTAATGTGTGCGTAATGTGTGCGTAAAGTGTGCGTAAAGTGTGCGTAAAGTGTGCGTAATGTGTGCGTAATGTGTGCGTAATGTGTGCATAAAGTGTGAGTAAAGTGTGCGTAATGTGTGCGTAAAGTGTGCGTAATGTGTGCGTAATGTGTGCGTAATGTGTGCGTAATGTGTGCGTAATGTGTGCGTAATGTGTGCGTAATGTGTGCGTAAAGTGTGCGTAATGTGTGCGTAATGTGTGCGTAATGTGTGAGTAAAGTGTGAGTAATGTGTGCGTAATGTGTGCGTAATGTGTGCGTAAAGTGTGCGTAAAGTGTGCGTAATGTGTGCGTAATGTGTGCGTAATGTGTGAGTAAAGTGTGCGTAAAGTGTGCGTAATGTGTGCGTAATGTGTGCGTAATGTGTGCGTAAAGTGTGAGTAATGTGTGCGTAATGTGTGCATAATGTGTGCGTAAAGTGTGCGTAAAGTGTGCGTAATGTGTGCGTAATGTGTGCGTAAAGTGTGCGTAATGTGTGCGTAAAGTGTGAGTAAAGTGTGCGTAATGTGTGAGTAAAGTGTGCGTAAAGTGTGCGTAAAGTGTGCGTAATGTGTGCGTAAAGTGTGCGTAATGTGTGCGTAATGTGTGCATAAAGTGTGAGTAAAGTGTGCGTAATGTGTGAGTAATGTGTGCGTAATGTGTGCGTAATGTGTGCGTAAAGTGTGCGTAAAGTGTGCGTAAAGTGTGCGTAATGTGTGCGTAAAGTGTGCGTAATGTGTGCGTAATGTGTGCGTAATGTGTGAGTAAAGTGTGCGTAATGTGTGCGTAATGTGTGCGTAATGTGTGCGTAATGTGTGAGTAAAGTGTGCGTAAAGTGTGCGTAATGTGTGCGTAATGTGTGCGTAAAGTGTGCGTAAAGTGTGCGTAAAGTGTGCGTAAAGTGTGCGTAAAGTGTGCGTAATGTGTGCGTAAAGTGTGCGTAAAGTGTGCGTAATGTGTGCGTAATGTGTGCGTAAAGTGTGAGTAATGTGTGCGTAATGTGTGCGTAATGTGTGCGTAATGTGTGCGTAAAGTGTGCGTAAAGTGTGCGTAAAGTGTGCGTAATGTGTGCGTAAAGTGTGCGTAAAGTGTGCGTAATGTGTGCGTAATGTGTGCGTAATGTGTGCGTAAAGTGTGAGTAATGTGTGCGTAATGTGTGCGTAAAGTGTGCGTAATGTGTGCGTAATGTGTGAGTAAAGTGTGCGTAAAGTGTGCGTAAAGTGTGCGTAATGTGTGCGTAATGTGTGCGTAAAGTGTGCGTAAAGTGTGCGTAAAGTGTGCGTAAAGTGTGCGTAATGTGTGCGTAAAGTGTGCGTAAAGTGTGCGTAATGTGTGCGTAATGTGTGCGTAATGTGTGCGTAATGTGTGCGTAATGTGTGCGTAATGTGTGCGTAATGTGTGCGTAAAGTGTGCGTAAAGTGTGCGTAATGTGTGCGTAATGTGTGAGTAAAGTGTGCGTAAAGTGTGCGTAAAGTGTGCGTAAAGTATGCGTAATGTGTGCGTAATGTGTGCGTAAAGTGTGCGTAAAGTGTGCGTAATGTGTGCGTAAAGTGTGCGTAAAGTGTGCGTAAAGTGTGCGTAAAGTGTGCGTAAAGTGTGCGTAATGTGTGCGTAATGTGTGCGTAAAGTGTGCGTAAAGTGTGCGTAATGTGTGCGTAAAGTGTGCGTAATGTGTGCGTAAAGTGTGCGTAAAGTGTGCGTAAAGTGTGCGTAATGTGTGAGTAAAGTGTGCGTAAAGTGTGCGTAATGTGTGCGTAATGTGTGCGTAAAGTGTGCGTAAAGTGTGCGTAATGTGTGCGTAAAGTGTGCGTAAAGTGTGCGTAAAGTGTGCGTAAAGTGTGCGTAAAGTGTGCGTAATGTGTGCGTAAAGTGTGTGTAATGTGTGCGTAATGTGTGCGTAAAGTGTGCGTAAAGTGTGCGTAAAGTGTGCGTAAAGTGTGCGTAATGTGTGCGTAAAGTGTGCGTAAAGTGTGCGTAATGTGTGAGTAATGTGTGCGTAATGTGTGCGTAATGTGTGCATAAAGTGTGCGTAATGTGTGCGTAATGTGTGCATAATGTGTGCGTAATGTGTGAGTAAAGTGTGAGTAATGTGTGCGTAATGTGTGCATAATGTGTGCGTAATGTGTGCGTAATGTGTGCGTAATGTGTGCGTAATGTGTGAGTAAAGTGTGAGTAATGTGTGCGTAATGTGTGCATAATGTGTGCGTAATGTGTGCGTAAAGTGTGCGTAATGTGTGCGTAAAGTGTGAGTAAAGTGTGCGTAATGTGTGAGTAAAGTGTGCGTAAAGTGTGCGTAAAGTGTGCGTAATGTGTGCGTAAAGTGTGCGTAATGTGTGAGTAATGTGTGAGTAATGTGTGCGTAATGTGTGCGTAATGTGTGCGTAAAGTGTGCGTAATGTGTGCATAAAGTGTGAGTAAAGTGTGCGTAATGTGTGAGTAATGTGTGCGTAATGTGTGCGTAATGTGTGCGTAAAGTGTGCGTAATGTGTGAGTAAAGTGTGCGTAATGTGTGCGTAATGTGTGCGTAATGTGTGCGTAATGTGTGAGTAAAGTGTGCGTAAAGTGTGCGTAAAGTGTGCGTAAAGTGTGCGTAAAGTGTGCGTAATGTGTGCGTAAAGTGTGCGTAAAGTGTGCGTAATGTGTGCGTAATGTGTGCGTAAAGTGTGCGTAAAGTGTGCGTAAAGTGTGCGTAAAGTGTGCGTAATGTGTGCGTAAAGTGTGCGTAAAGTGTGCGTAATGTGTGCGTAATGTGTGCGTAAAGTGTGCGTAAAGTGTGCGTAAAGTGTGCGTAAAGTGTGCGTAATGTGTGCGTAAAGTGTGCGTAAAGTGTGCGTAATGTGTGCGTAATGTGTGCGTAAAGTGTGCGTAATGTGTGCGTAATGTGTGCGTAAAGTGTGCGTAATGTGTGCGTAATGTGTGCGTAATGTGTGCGTAAAGTGTGCGTAAAGTGTGCGTAATGTGTGCGTAATGTGTGCGTAAAGTGTGCGTAATGTGTGCGTAATGTGTGCGTAAAGTGTGCGTAATGTGTGCGTAATGTGTGAGTAAAGTGTGCGTAAAGTGTGCGTAAAGTGTGCGTAAAGTGTGCGTAAAGTGTGCGTAATGTGTGCGTAAAGTGTGCGTAAAGTGTGCGTAAAGTGTGCGTAATGTGTGCGTAATGTGTGCGTAATGTGTGAGTAAAGTGTGCGTAAAGTGTGCGTAATGTGTGCGTAATGTGTGCGTAATGTGTGCGTAATGTGTGCGTAAAGTGTGCGTAAAGTGTGCGTAATGTGTGCGTAAAGTGTGCGTAAAGTGTGCGTAATGTGTGCGTAATGTGTGCGTAAAGTGTGCGTAAAGTGTGCGTAAAGTGTGCGTAATGTGTGCGTAAAGTGTGCGTAATGTGTGCGTAATGTGTGCGTAAAGTGTGCGTAAAGTGTGCGTAAAGTGTGCGTAAAGTGTGCGTAAAGTGTGCGTAATGGTGACGTGTGGCAATTCAGCAATTCTTTTTCCTGGTAAAAAAAACCCGTGGGCTCACCCAGGTGCATGCTGGGACTCCAGGTGCCCAGTGTGACCCATCCATCCATCCATCCATCCATCCATCATCTTCCGCTTATCCGGGGGTCGGGTCGCGGGGGCAGCAGCTTGAGCAGAGAAACCCAGACGTCCCTGTCCCCGGCCACTTCCTCCAGCTCTTCTGGGGGGACCCCGAGGCGTTCCCAGGCCAGCCGAGAGACATAGTCTCTCCAACGTGTCCTGGGTCTTCCCCGGGGCCTCCTCCCAGTGGGACGGGCCCGGAACACCTCACCAGGGAGGCGTCCAGGAGGCGTCCTAACCAGATGCCCCAGGAGGCGTCCTAACCAGATGCCCCAGGAGGCATCCTAACCAGATGCCCCAGGAGGCATCCTAACCAGATGCCCCAGGAGGCATCCTAACCAGATGCCCCAGGAGGCATCCTAACCAGATGCCCCAGGAGGCGTCCTAACCAGATGCCCCAGGAGGCATCCTAACCAGATGCCCCAGGAGGCATCCTAACCAGATGCCCCAGGAGGCATCCTAACCAGATGCCCCAGGAGGCATCCTAACCAGATGCCCGAGCCACCTCATCTGACTCCTCTGGATGCGGAGGAGCAGCGGTTCTACTCCGAGCCCCTCCCGGATGACCGAGCTTCTCACCCTATCTCTAAGGGAGAGCCCAGACACCCTGCGGAGGAAACTCATTTCGGTGCTGATGGTCATCCCAGCCGCTTCACACTCGGCTGCGAACCGCTCCAGTGAGAGCTGGAGGTCACGGCCCGACGACGCCAACAGAACCACATCGTCCGCAAAAAGCAGAGACCCGATTCTGAGGTCGCCAAACCAGACCCCCTCAGCGCCCTGGCTGCACCTAGAAATTCTGTCCATAAAAGTTATGAACAGAATCGGTGACAAAGGGCAGCCCTGACGGAGTCCAACCCTCACAGGAAACATGTCCGACTTACTGCCGGCAATGCGGACCAAACTCTGGCACCGGTCATACAGAGACCGGACCGCCCATATCAAGGAGTCCGGCACTCCATACTCCCGGAGCACCCCCCACAAGAGTCCCCGAGGGACACGGTCGAACGCCTTCTCCAAGTCCACAAATCACATGTAGACCGGTTGGGCGAACTCCCATGCTCCCTCCAGGATCCTGCGGAGGGTATAGAGCTGGTCCACTGTTCCACGGCCAGGACGAAAACCACACTGCACCTCCTGAATCCGAGATTTGACTATCCGGGGGATCCTCCTCTCCAGTACCCCCGAATAGACCTTACCAGGGAGGCTGAGGAGTGTGATCCCCCTATAGTTGGAACACACCCTCCGGTCCCCCTTTTTAAAGAGGGGGACCACCACCCCAATCTGCCAGTCCAGAGGCACTGCCCCCGATGTCCACACGATGCTGCAGAGGCGTGTCAACCAAGACAGCCCCACAACATCCAGAGCCTTGAGGAACTCAGGACGGACCTCATCCACCCCCGGGGCCACCGAGGAGTTTTTTAACCACCTCGGCAACCTCAGCCCCAGAAATTGGAGGCCCCACGTCCGAGCTCCCCAACTCTGCTTCCTCATCGGAAGGCGTGTCGGTAGGATTGAGGAGGCCCTCGAAGTATTCCCCCCACCAACTCACGACGTCCCTAGTTGAGGTCAGCAGAGCCCCGCCCTCACCATACACGGTGTTGACGGTGCACCGCTTCCCCCCCCTGAGCCGCCGGATGGTGGACCAGAATCTCCTCGAGGCCGTCCGGAAGTCGTTCTCCATGGCCTCCCCAAACTCCTCCCAAGCCCGAGTTTTTGCCTCAGCAACCGCCGAGGCCGCGTTCCGCTTGGCCTGCCGGTACCCATCAGCTGCTTCCAGAGTCCCACTGGCCAAAAAGGCCCGATAGGACTCCTTCTTCCACTGGGGTCCCCCAGCGGGTTCGGGGATTGCCGCCACGACAGGCACCGACCACCTTACGGCCACAGGTCCAGTCAGCCACCTCAACAATGGAGGCACGGAACATGGCCCATTGGGGCTCAATGTCCCCCACCTCCCTCGGGACATGGTTGATCTCTGCCGGAGGTGGGAGTTGAAACTCCTCCTTACATGGGATTCCGCCAGCCGTTCCCAGCAGACCCTCACAATACGTTTGGGCCTGCCAGGTCTGACCGGCTTCCTCCCCCACCAGCGGAGCCAACTCACCACCAGGTGGTGATCAGCTGACAGCTCCGCCCCTCTCTTCACCCGAGTTTACTTGAGGTTCCCAGAGTTTCTAAAAGTAGAATGGGAGGCAGAGCCTTCAGTTATCGGGACCCTCTCTGAGGAACCAGCTGCCAGTTTGGGAGGCAGAGCCTTCAGTTATCAGGCCCCTCTCTGTGGAACCAGCTGCCAGTTTGGGAGGCAGAGCCTTCAGTTATCAGGCCCCTCTCTGTGGAACCAGCTGCCAGTTTGGGAGGCAGAGCCTTCAGTTATCAGGCCCCTCTCTGTGGAACCAGCTGCTAGTTTGGGAGGCAGAGCCTTCAGTTATCAGGCCCCTCTCTGTGGAACCAGCTGCCAGTTTGGGAGGCAGAGCCTTCAGTTATCAGGCCCCTCTCTGTGGAACCAGCTGCCAGTTTGGGAGGCAGAGCCTTCAGTTATCAGGCCCCTCTCTGTGGAACCAGCTGCCAGTTTGGGAGGCAGAGCCTTCAGTTATCAGGCCCCTCTCTGTGGAACCAGCTGCCAGTTTGGGAGGCAGAGCCTTCAGTTATCAGGCCCCTCTCTGTGGAACCAGCTGCCAGTCTGGGAGGGCAGAGCCTTCAGTTATCAGGCCCCTCTCTGAGGAACCAGCTGCCAGTCTGGGAGGGCAGAGCCTTCAGTTATCAGGCCCCTCTCTGTGGAACCAGCTGCCAGTTTGGGAGGCAGAGCCTTCAGTTATCAGGCCCCTCTCTGTGGAACCAGCTGCCAGTTTGGGAGGCAGAGCCTTCAGTTATCAGGCCCCTCTCTGTGGAACCAGCTGCCAGTTTGGGAGGCAGAGCCTTCAGTTATCAGGCCCCTCTCTGTGGAACCAGCTGCCAGTTTGGGAGGCAGAGCCTTCAGTTATCAGGCCCCTCTCTGTGGAACCAGCTGCCAGTTTGGGAGGCAGAGCCTTCAGTTATCAGGCCCCTCTCTGAGGAACCAGCTGCCAGTTTGGGAGGCAGAGCCTTCAGTTATCAGGCCCCTCTCTGTGGAACCAGCTGCCAGTTTGGGAGGCAGAGCCTTCAGTTATCAGGCCCCTCTCTTGTGGAATAAGCTGCCAGTAAATGTCCGGGAAGCAGACGCCCTTTCCACTTTTAAGACCAGGCTTAAAACTTTCCTTTTTTATAAAGCTTATAGTTAGGGATGGCTCAGGTGATCCTGAAACATCCCATAGTTAAGCTGCTATAGGCCTAGACTGCTGGGGGGCCTCATCTGTCACACCTTTCCTCACTTTACTCTCTTTATGTATATGTGATATTATTGTGGTCATTAACTCGTGTTTCCCTGTTCCAACAGATATCCTTTGAATGGTGTTACAGTGCCGCCGTCGCGGCTGTAACCCTTTTTCTGTCTTCTCAAACCCCAGCTGGTGGAGGCGGATGGCCACCCTTCCTGAGTCTGGTTCTGCCAGAGGTTTCTTCCTGTTCAAAGGGAGTCGTTTCTCTCCACAGTCGCCTCAGGCACGCTCAGGCCGGGAGATTGGACCGAAAAACAAAAAGTTTTCAGTGCAATCTGTTGGTTTTCTTAGCTAGGAAATTGTTTTTGAATTGGCTCTATATGAACGAATTGGATTATTTTATGAATTATGATTATTATTAATTCATTGAATTCCAATTGGCTTGAATTGGACTTACTATCTAAGTGCCTTGAGATGACATTTGTTGTATTTGGCGCTATATAAATAAAAATGAATTGAAAAATTGAATTGAATTGATTCAGATCGGGGGGGCCGTTCCTCCCAATCACGCCCCTCCAGGTCTCACTGTCATTGCCCACGTGAGCATTGAAGTCCCCCAGCAGGACGAGGGAGTCTCCCGGAGGAGCACTCTCCAGTGCCTCCTCCAGGGACTCCAAAAAGGGTGGGTACTCTGAACTGCCGTTCGGTGCATAAGCACAAACAACAGTCAGGACCCGTCCCCCCCCCCCCAAGGCGGAGGGAGGCTACCCTCTCGTCTACCGGGGTGAACCCCAATGTACAGGCGCACAGCCGGGGGGCAATAAGTATGCCCACACCTGCTCTGCGCCTCTCACCGCGGGCAACTCCAGAGTGGAAGAGAGTCCAACCCCTCTGGAGGAGGCTGGTTCCGGAGCCCAAGCCATGCGTCGAGGTGAGTCCGACTATATCTAACCGAAACCGCTCAGCCTCGCGCACCAGCTCAGGCTCCTTCCCCAGCAGAGAGGTGACGTTCCACGTCCCAAGAGCCAGCTTCAGTAGCCGAGGATCAGACCGCCAAGGTCCCTGCCTTCGGCTGCCGCCCAGCTCACACTGCACCCGACCCCCATGGCCCCTCCCACGGGTGGTGAGCCCGTGGGAGGGGGACCCACGTCATACTTTCATAACTCGTTTCTTCGGGCTGTGCCCGACCGAGCCCCACGGGCACAGACCCGGCCACCAGGCGCTCGCCGGCGGGCCCCACCCCTGGGCCTGGCTCCAGGGGGAGGCCCCGGTGACCCGCGTCCGGGCAAGGGAACACGGTGTCCATTTTTCTTCATCATCATAGGGGGTTTTATGAGCTGTTCTTTGTCTGGTCCCTCATCTAGAATCTGTTTGCCTTGGGTGACCCTTAAACCCCCGGGCAGCATACAGTGCACAGTGAAAATGAGTACACCCCTGTTGAAAAGTATCATTGTCTCATCAGAGACAAACAAACTAAGGATATGGATTGCTGGAACCATGTCCTGTGATCTGATGACACCAAGATGAACAAATTTGCTTTCGATGGTGTCAAGCCTGTGTGGTGGTAAAAAGTGATTTGTACAAAGAAAAGTGCCCCATGCTTAAAGTCAAGCACAGTAGTGGGAGTGACATGGTTTGGGGCTGTATGGATGCCATCAACAGTAGGAAGCTGAATTTCACCAAAAGAAACATGCTTGTCAACATGTACTGTGACTACTGAAGCAGATCATGATACTCTCCATAGGATTTCAGTCAAATCTCACACACGTCTCTTTTAGCCTGGTGCAGACTCAAAATGTAAAATTTCAATGTAAGGCAAGGATGAAACGCACAACGATGACCTCCCTTTTAATGCCTTTTCATTTCATGGCATTTCGGGCCAACACGGCCCATTCTCAGGGAGTTTAACATAGGGGTGTACTCACTTTTGCACCAGCATCATTTCACAAAAATGGACAAATATGTCATTTAAGTTATATTATTGACCTTTCTTTTCTGTTGTAAGCTGAACAGATGTTGTATTAAACTTACTCTATGCACGCTTTGGGAATAACTTGTGTGTGTATTAAAATATTGTTCAAAATGTTACTTTTCAACAGGGGTGTACTCATTTTCACTGTGCACTGTACCTGCCAGACTCATTGGGGCACGCAAACCCCCCCCCCCCACCACGGTAAGGTGACAGCTCATGGGGGGGTCAGTGTGACCCGATACCAAAAAATATTCTAAACAAATAACTAACAAAGAATATTAGCAAAAAATCTGATCTAAATAAAGCACTGAAATTAATCATATAAAGTTACTCATGATTAGCTAATTAAATTTACAACTACAACCAAAAAACAAAAACTAACTTTACAAATAGCTCCTACATTCATTATAAATAAAAGTTCATTAGAATTATATATTATATATAATATATATTATATTATAATATATTATATCATTATATTATATTATATTATATTATATCATATTATATTATATTATATTATATTATATTATATCATATTATATTATATTATATCATATTATATAGGTGCTGGCCAGTAAATTAGAATATCATCAAAAAGATGAATTATTTCAGTAATTGCATTCAAAAAGTGAAACTTGTACATTATATTCATGCATTGCACACAGGCTGATGTATCTGAAATGTTTATTTCTTTTAATTTTGATATTTATAAGTGACAACTAATGAAAACTCCAAATTCGTTATCTCAAAAAATTAGAATATTACTTAAGGCCAATGAAAAAAAAGGATTTTTAGAAATGTTGGCCAACTGAAAAGTATGAACATGTACAGCCCTCAATACTTGGCCGGGCCTCCTTTTGGCCCTGCTCAGGTGTTGTGAGAGCATCTGCATCTTCCTCTTCACAACACCAAGGTCAGGCGAGTTTGCTGGCCAATCAAGGACAGGGACACCATGGTCCTTAAACCAGGTACTGGTGGTTTTGGCACTGTGTGCAGGTTCATGTCCGTGCACGTTGCTGTGGAAACGGACCCAGGTGCAGGTGAGACCAGCGCCGTCACGTGACCTGTCACTGGCTCAAAGCGCAGCTGTTTGATTGGCTGACCTGCAGGTGAAGATGGCGGTGCGCGTGGTGCCGGTGCGCGTGGTGCCGGTGCTGCTGCTCCTGGTCGGCTCGGCGGTGCTCGGACCCGCTCCTCCTCCGGACTCTGAGCGCGGCGGCATGGAGCTGCGGCGCGTGCAGAGCCTCGCCGCGCACTCCCGCTACGGAGAGTGCTGGGCTCGCGCTCTGGAGCACCTGGACACGCAATGCAAAACTATGACGTCAGAGAGCCAGAGCCGCGTGGCGCTGCGGTTCACCCACTGTCACCTGAGCAGGTAGGAACCAATGAGGAGTCTCTAACTGTCTCACCTGTCTCACCTGTCTCTAACTGTCTCACCTGTCTTTAACTGTCTCACCTGTCTCACCTGTCTCACCTGTCTTTAACTGTCTCACCTGTCTTTAACTGTCTCACCTGTCTCACCTGTCTTTAACTGTCTCACCTGTCTCTAACTGTCTCACCTGTCTCTAACTGTCTCACCTGTCTCTACCTGTCTTTAACTGTCTCACCTGTCTCTACCTGTCTCTAACTGTCTCACCTGTCTTTAACTGTCTCTAACTGTCTCACCTGTCTCTACCTGTCTCTAACTGTCTCTAACTGTCTCACCTGTCTCACCTGTCTCTAACTGTCTCACCTGTCTCTACCTGTCTCACCTGTCTCTAACTGTCTCACCTGTCTCACCTGTCTCTAACTGTCTCACCTGTCTCTACCTGTCTCTAACTGTCTCACCTGTCTTTAACTGTCTCACCTGTCTCTAACTGTCTCACCTGTCTTTAACTGTCTCTACCTGTCTCTAACTGTCTCACCTGTCTTTAACTGTCTCACCTGACTCTAACTGTCTCTAACTGTCTCACCTGTCTTTAACTGTCTCACCTGTCTCACCTGTCTCACCTGTCTTTAACTGTCTCACCTGTCTCTAACTGTCTCACCTGTCTCTAACTGTCTCACCTGTCTTTAACTGTCTCACCTGTCTCTAACTGTCTCTGTCTCACCTGTCTCTAACTGTCTCACCTGTCTCTACCTGTCTCTGTCTCACCTGTCTTTAACTGTCTCACCTGTCTCTAACTGTCTTTAACTGTCTCACCTGTCTCTAACTGTCTCACCTGTCTCTAACTGTCTCACCTGTCTCTACCTGTCTCTGACTCTCTCACCTGTCTTTAACTGTCTCACCTGTCTCTAACTGTCTCACCTGTCTCTAACTGTCTCATCTGTCTTTAACTCTCTCACCTGTCTTTAACTGTCTCACCTGTCTCTAACTCTCTCACCTGTCTTTAACTGTCTCATCTGTCTTTAACTGTCTCTGCAGCTCAGGCAGAGATTTCCCATCATGCCCTGAGGGTTCAGAGGTCAGCAGGTGCACAGCTGGGATGGACACGGTGGCCTTCAACGCCTACACAGAGTTCTTCACCCAGACCCACGCCATCTGCCACTTCCTGCAGTCCGAAGGCTGGCAGAACCGGGCCGAGGACACCATGCACAGGTGAGGCTGCCCCACAGGTGAGCCGGGCCCACAGGTGAGCCTGCCCACAGGTGAGCCGGCCCCACAGGTGAGCCGGGCCCACAGGTGAGCCGGGCCCACAGGTGAGCCGGGCCCACAGGTGAGCCGGGCCCACAGGTGAGCCGGCCCCACAGGTGAGCCTGCCCCCACAGGTAAGCCGGGCCCACAGGTGAGCCTGCCCACAGGTGAGCCGGCCCCACAGGTGAGCCTGCCCCCACAGGTAAGCCGGGCCCACAGGTGAGCCTGCCCACAGGTGATCCTGCCCACTGGTGAGCCGGCCCCACAGGTGAGCCGGCCCCACAGGTGAGCCGGGCCCACAGGTGAGCCGGGCCCACAGGTGAGCCGGGCCCACAGGTGAGCCGGCCCCACAGGTGATCCTGCCCACTGGTGAGCCGGCCCCACAGGTGAGCCGGCCCCACAGGTGATCCTGCCCACAGGTGAGCCGGCCCCACAGGTGAGCCGGCCCCACAGGTGAGCCGGGCCCACAGGTGAGCCGGCCCCACAGGTGATCCTGCCCACTGGTGAGCCGGCCCCACAGGTGAGCCGGGCCCACAGGTGAGCCTGCCCCACAGGTGATCCTGCCCACTGGTGAGCCGGCCCCACAGGTGAGCCGGGCCCACAGGTGAGCCGGGCCCACAGGTGATCCTGCCCACTGGTGAGCCGGCCCCACAGGTGAGCCGGGCCCACAGGTGAGCCGGGCCCACAGGTGAGCCTGCCCACAGGTGAGCCGGGCCCACAGGTGAGCCGGCCCCACAGGTAACACTGGTAACTGTGTTCGTGTCTCAGGCTGAGGGAGACCTCAGCAGGCATCGCTGAGCAGCTTCAGTCCACCAAGCAGATGGCTGAGGATCTGGTGGAGGCCCAGAGTTCTGCCTTACAGGCACAGAAAGAAATCCTGGCCAATGGAGAGAAGCTGAGATCCACCCTGAAGGATTCTACGCAAGGTAAAGACAAATCTCAGCCTGACGGACCGTACTCAGGTTGATCGGGTCTCAGCCTGACGGAAACCTGCCCCCCTGGCTCACCACAGGTCTGCAAGCGGTGTTTTCCGCCCTCAGCAGCGTCTCCAGGCAGCAGCAGGCGGCGCTCTCTGAGCTCTTCGACAGAGTTTCCTTCCTGCAGAGTTTCCTGCTGATGGAGGCTCACAGTCTGAGCTCCTGCTGCTACCACGCCGCCGCGCTCTGCACCGCCTTCCTCATCACCTCCACCCCCCGCTCCTCCAGAGCCAGGTAACTCCTCCCCCTGAGTCAGGTAACTCCTCCCCTTCCCCCAGGTAACTCCTCCCCCACTGCCAGGTAACTCCTCCCCCTGAGTCAGGTAACTCCTCCCAACTCCTCCACCACTGCCAGGTAACTCCTCCCCCTCAGCCAGTTAACTCCTCCCCCTGAGTCAGGTAACTCCTCCCCCTCAGCCAGTTAACTCCTCCCCCTGAGTCAGGTAACTCCTCCCCCTTCAGCCAGTTAACTCCTCCCCTTCAGCCAGGTAACTCCTCCCCTTCAGCCAGGTAATTCCTTCCCTTCAGCCAGGTAATTCCTCCCCCTGAGCCAGGTAACTCCTCCCCCTTCAGCCAGGTAACTCCTCCCCCTCACATCCCCCACAGCCAGGTAACCCCTCCCCTTCAGCCAGGTAACTCCTCCCCATCACCTCCCCTTCAGCCAGGTAACTCCTCCCCCTCACATCCCCCACAGCCAGGTAACCCCTCCCCCTCAGTCAGGTAACTCCTCCCCATCACCTCCCCTTCAGCCAGGTAACTCCTCCCCCTTCAGCCAGGTAACTCCTCCCCCTTCAGCCAGGTAACTCCTCCCCCTCACCTCCACCCTCAGCCAGGTAACTCCTCCCCCTCACCTCAACCCTCAGTCAGGTAACTCCTCCCCCTCACCTCCACCCTCAGCCAGGTAACTCCTCCCCCTCACCTCAACCCTCAGTCAGGTAACTCCTCCCCATCACCTCAACCCTCAGTCAGGTAACTCCTCCCCATCACCTCCCCCTCAGTCAGGTAACTCCTCCCCCTCACCTCCACCCTCAGTCAGGTAACTCCTCCCCCTCACCTCCACCCTCAGTCAGGTAACTCCTCCCCCTCAGTCAGGTAACTCCTCCCCCTCACCTCCACCCTCAGTCAGGTAACTCCTCCCCCTCAGTCAGGTAACTCCTCCCCCTCACCTCCACCCTCAGCCAGGTAACTCCTCCCCCTCACCTCAACCCTCAGTCAGGTAACTCCTCCCCATCACCTCAACCCTCAGTCAGGTAACTCCTCCCCATCACCTCCCCCTCAGTCAGGTAACTCCTCCCCCTCACCTCCACCCTCAGTCAGGTAACTCCTCCCCCTCACCTCCACCCTCAGTCAGGTAACTCCTCCCCCTCAGTCAGGTAACTCCTCCCCCTCACCTCCACCCTCAGTCAGGTAACTCCTCCCCCTCACCTCCACCCTCAGTCAGGTAACTCCTCCCCCTCACCTCCACCCTCAGGTTGGTGTTGCTGGGTCTGGTTTTTCTGAACTTCTACCTGGAGAAGAAGATCTGCCAGTTGGTGCTGAGCTCAGATCATCCAGCTCACCTGCACACGGTCAGTACCTCCACCTGTAGCTCCACCTTTACCTCCACCTGCACCTCCACTTGTTTCTCTACTTTTACCTCCACTTGCACCTCCACCTGCACCTCCATCTTTACCTTTACCTCCACCTGTACCTTTACCTCCACCTGTATCTCTACTTTTACCTCCACCTGCACCTCCACCTGCACCTCCACCTGTACCTTTACCTCCACCTGTATCTCTACTTTTACCTCCACCTGCACCTCCCCCTTTACCTTTACCTCCACCTGTACCTTTATCTCCACTTGCACCTCCCCCTTTACCTTTACCTCCACCTGTACCTTTACCTCCACCTGCACCTCCACCTTTACCTCCATCTCTACCTTTACCTCCACCTGTGTGCAGGAGCTGATCTCCGGCTACGTCAGCCTGCTGCGCCGCCTCCTGCTCTGTGTGGGACTGGGTGTTCTGGTTCTGGTCTGCGTTCGGTACCAGGACCCGGTCCAGCTGAGCCTGCAGCTGCTGCAGCAGCTCAGGGAGACGCAGGCGGAGCTGACGGAGGCTCTGCGGCGAGCAGGTGAGTGTTCACCTGAGACCGAGCCGAGGATCCCAGCTCCCGCTGATCGGGCCGCCGTCTGTCCGCAGAGAATTTATCAGAGAAGAAGAAGAAGAAGGAGACGCAGGTGGAGGCCGGGCTTCGTGGGAAGGTGAGAGCAGCAGGAGGCAGAACACCTGTCCACACCTGCACACACATCTGCACGCACTTGATACACACCTGATACACACACCTGCACACACCTGATACACACCTGTACACACCTGATACACACACCTGCACACACCTGATACACACACCTGATACACACCTGATACACACCTGTACACACCTGCGGCTGGTCAGTAACTCGCCTGTACACACCTGTACACACCTGCGGCTGGTCAGTGACTCGCCTGTACACACCTGCGGCTGGTCAGTAACTCGCCTGTACACACCTGTACACACCTGCGGCTGGTCAGTAACTCGCCTGTACACACCTGCGACTGGTCAGTAACTCGCCTGTACACACCTGCGGCTGGTCAGTAACTCGCCTGTACACACCTGTACACACCTGCGGCTGGTCAGTAACTCGCCTGTACACACCTGCGGCTGGTCAGTAACTCACCTGTACACACCTGTACACACCTGCGGCTGGTCAGTGACTCACCTGTACACACCTGCGGCTGGTCAGTAACTCGCCTGTACACGCCTGTACACACCTGCGGCTGGTCAGTAACTCGCCTGTACACACCTGCGGCTGGTCAGTAACTCGCCTGTACACACCTGCGGCTGGTCAGTAACTCGCCTGTACACACCTGTACACACCTGCGGCTGGTCAGTAACTCACCTGTACACACCTGTACACACCTGCGGCTGGTCAGTGACTCACCTGTACACACCTGCGGCTGGTCAGTAACTCGCCTGTACACGCCTGTACACACCTGCGGCTGGTCAGTAACTCGCCTGTACACACCTGCGGCTGGTCAGTAACTCGCCTGTACACACCTGCGGCTGGTCAGTAACTCGCCTGTACACACCTGTACACACCTGCGGCTGGTCAGTAACTCACCTGTACACACCTGTACACGCCTGTACACACCTGCGGCTGGTCAGTAACTCACCTGTACACGCCTATACACGCCTATACACACCTGCGGCTGGTCAGTAACTCACCTGTACACACCTGCGTCTGGTCAGTAACTCGCCTGTACACACCTGTACACAACTGCGACTGGTCAGTAACTCGCCTGTACACAACTGATACACACCTGCACACACATCTGCACACACTTGATACACACCTGTACACACACCTGATACACACCTGATACACACATCTGCACACACACCTGCACACACCTGATACACACCTGCACACACCTGATACACACCTGTACACACCTTCGGCTGGTCAGTAACTCGCCTGTACACACCTGTACACACCTGCGGCTGGTCAGTAACTTGCCTGTACACACCTGCGGCTGGTCAGTAACTCGCCTGTACACACCTGTACACACCTTCGGCTGGTCAGTAACTCGCCTGTACACACCTGTACACACCTGCGGCTGGTCAGTAACTCGCCTGTACACGCCTGCGGCTGGTCAGTAACTTGCCTGTACACACCTGCGGCTGGTCAGTGACTCACCTGTACACACCTGTTCACACCTGCGGCTGGTCAGTAACTCGCCTGTACACACCTGCGGCTGGTCAGTAACTCGCTTGTACACACCTGCGGCTGGTCAGTAACTCGCCTGTACACACCTGTACACACCTGCGGCTGGTCAGTAACTCGCCTGTACACACCTGCGGCTGGTCAGTAACTCGCTTGTACACACCTGCGGCTGGTCAGTAACTCGCCTGTACACACCTGTTCACACCTGCGGCTGGTCAGTGACTCACCTGTACACACCTGCGGCTGGTCAGTAACTCGCCTGTACACACCTGTACACACCTGCGGCTGGTCAGTAACTCGCCTGTACACACCTGCGGCTGGTCAGTAACTCGCCTGTACACACCTGCGGCTGGTCAGTGACTCACCTGTACACACCTGTTCACACCTGCGGCTGGTCAGTGACTCACCTGTACACACCTGCGGCTGGTCAGTAACTCGCTTGTACACACCTGCGACTGGTCAGTAACTCGCCTGTACACACCTGCGGCTGGTCAGTGACTCACCTGTACACACCTGTTCACACCTGCGGCTGGTCAGTGACTCACCTGTACACACCTGTTCACACCTGCGGCTGGTCAGTAACTCGCCTGTACACACCTGCGGCTGGTCAGTGACTCACCTGTACACACCTATACACACCTGCGGCTGGTCAGTAACTCACCTGTACACTCCTGCGACTGGTCAGTAACTCGCCTGTACACACCTGCGGCTGGTCAGTAACTCGCCTGTACACACCTGCGGCTGGTCAGTAACTCACCTGTACACACCTGCGACTGCTCAGTAACTCGCCTGTACACACCTGTACACACCTGTACACACCTGCGGCTGGTCAGTAACTCGCCTGTACACACCTGCGGCTGGTCAGTAACTCGCCTGTACACACCTGTACACACCTGCGGCTGGTCAGTAACTCGCCTGTACACACCTGCGGCTGGTCAGTAACTCGCCTGTACACACCTGCGGCTGGTCAGTAACTCGCCTGTACACACCTGCGGCTGGTCAGTAACTCGCCTGTACACACCTGTACACACCTGCGGCTGGTCAGTGACTCACCTGTACACACCTGTTCACACCTGCGGCTGGTCAGTAACTCGCCTGTACACACCTGCGGCTGGTCAGTAACTCGCCTGTACACACCTGTACACACCTGCGGCTGGTCAGTAACTCGCCTGTACACACCTGTACACACCTGAACACACCTGCGACTGGTCAGTAACTCACCTGTACACACCTGTACACACCTGCGGCTGGTCAGTAACTCGCCTGTACACACCTGTACACACCTGAACACACCTGCGACTGGTCAGTAACTCACCTGTACACACCTGTACACACCTGCGGCTGGTCAGTAACTCACCTGTACACACCTGTTCCAGAGGAGATCCGAGAGGAGACAAAGACCTGAGCTGGTGAGAACGAGGAAAGAGGAAGAAGAGGAAGAGGAAGAGGAGGAGGAAGAGGAGAGCAGCTGCTCAGACGGGTCTCACCTGTCTCACCTGTCTCATGGCGGTCAGTTTCCTTCTGTTGGGAACAGCAGGAGCTGAATGTGTCAGTTATTCATGTTCATTAAGATTAATTTATCCTTAATTACAGAACGCCTCCCATGTTTCATTTCAGTTTATTTATATAGCGCCAAATTACAACAAATTAAATTATAAAGTCCAATTCAAGACAGTTGGAGTTCAATTCATTGTAATCATGATTATTTATAAAATAATCCAATTCTTTCATATAGAGCCAATTCAAAAACAGTTTCCTAGCTAAGGAAACCAACAGATTGCACTTAAACTGTGGAGAGGAACGACTCCCTTTGAACAGGAAGAAACCTCTGGCAGAACCAGAACCAGGAAGGGTGGCCATCAGAACCAGACCCAGGAAGGGTGGCCATCAGAACCAGACCCAGGAAGGGTGGCCATCAGAACCAGACCCAGGAAGGGTGGCCATCAGAACCAGACCCAGGAAGGGTGGCCATCAGAACCAGACCCAGGAAGGGTGGCCATCAGAACCAGACCCAGGAAGGGTGGCCATCAGAACCAGACCCAGGAAGGGTGGCCATCAGAACCAGAACCAGGAAGGGTGGCCATCAGAAGCACAACCAGGAAGGGTGGCCATCAGAACCAGACCCAGGAAGGGTTGCCATCAGAACCAGACCCAGGAAGGGTGGCCATCAGAACCAGAACCAGGAAGGGTGGCCATCAGAAGCACAACCAGGAAGGGTGGCCATCAGAACCAGAACCAGGAAGGGTGGCCATCAGAACCAGAACCAGGAAGGGTGGCCATCAGAACCAGACCCAGGAAGGGTGGCCATTAGAACCAGAACCAGGAAGGGTGGCCATCAGAACCAGGACCAGGAAGGGTGGCCATCAGAACCAGAACCAGGAAGGGTGGCCATCAGAACCAGACCCAGGAAGGGTGGCCATCAGAACCAGAACCAGGAAGGGTGGCCATCAGAACCAGAACCAGAACCAGGAAGGGTGGCCATCAGAACCAGAACCAGGAAGGGTGGCCATCAGAACCAGACCCAGGAAGGGTTGCCATCAGAACCAGACCCAGGAAGGGTGGCCATCAGAACCAGAACCAGGAAGGGTGGCCATCAGAACCAGACCCAGGAAGGGTTTCCATCAGAACCAGAACCAGGAAGGGTGGCCATCAGAACCAGAACCAGGAAGGGTGACCATCCGCCTCCACCAGCTGGGGTTTGAGAAGACAGAAAGAGGGGACAACAAGCACTGTAACACCATTCAAAGGATACCTGTTGGAACAGGGAAACACGAGTTAATGATAATAATGAATAATGTTAATGTTAGCGTAAACGTCAGCGTTAATGTTAGCGTAAACGTCAGCGTTAATAACATGTTATGTGAGCGTTTCCTCCTGGTTGCTCATGTAGTTGAGGAGCATCTCAGCCACCAGGCGATTTCTTCTTCTTCTCCAGGTTGGAGCAGAACAGCTGATTGCACCGTCACACCTGCGTCCCACAATGCATCTGTGCAGAGTTCAGGGGGACGTCCTCGCCACTCCCTCCTGCGTCCCCCCTTGTCTACAGCATCCTGGTGGAGGACATGAAGGTGGGCCCGTCCTCATTGTTGCTTATTAATGTGTTCATGAAAACGAGCACCAGGAGGTCCTGATTGATCCAATAAACTAATCAATGATCAGGTGATCGATTAATGGATCAGTCTTTTTTTTTTTTTTCCATGTGAACAAACATCAGCATTATAAATATAAACATTTCAGGTCACCTCTCATTAATATTTTAAATTTAAATGAAGTATTTTAACTTCTTTAAACATTTAAATATTTTAGCATATTTCAGTAGTTTTGGGAATATTTTATGTTTACATTTATCTTTTTAAAACATTTTCTCATATTTGTGGGACATTTACTCCTCAGCCTCGTTACAGCCTGAGGAGCCGACGCTCAGAGACTCGCTGAGTGATGTCATCGCTGAAGGAAAGAAATGCGTCTGTCGTCTTCTTCATCACGTGGAAACTTTATTTTTATTTAAAACTTTGGGAATTTCAATAAAAAGCATTTTAGATCAAACTCTGATGTCACTCTGCAGCTGCTCAGCTGTTTGCTGCTCCCACTTTACTTCATGCTTCACCTTATTATGACTTTAGTCACGACATCCTCAGCTGTGTCGCCCTGAGAGGCAAACGGAGTGAAGAAGAAATAAACGAGGCTCATTTTTCTAAGCATTTGTTTTTTTAATATTCCTCTCTGCTACAAGCAGGAGTCTGACTGAACCAGCTCTATAATGACATGGCAGACATTAAAAGTGCAGACTCCGCCTCCTCCGTTAAGCCCCGCCTCCTTTGCTAAGCCCCGCCCACTCACCTCCACCCTGCTGGACGGATGAAGCCAGCTTCTGGTGGAAATGTTCTGCTGTCAGCTGCACTGAGGAGCATGCATCTTCCATCCAGCAGCAGCCTCAGAGTGCATTACATTACATCACATTACGGTCATTCTGCAGACGCTTTTATCAAAAGCGACTTACAGTAAGTGTGTTCCACACCGGTAGGCAAAAAAACACTTCAGGTCACAAGAAATCTTAAGTGCATTTCCTTCCAAAACCAAACAGTTAAGAGCATAACA
>NW_027457449.1:10000-31934 GCF_027942865.1 Odontesthes bonariensis
TCATTTTCAGGGTTTTTGCTCTGCTCTCAGAACAGCCGATGAAGCACAAACTCATCCATCATAAAGTGTTTTTTTCTGCTCCCACAGGACCTTAAACCGGGAAACTTAGCCATTAACCCAGACTGTGAGCTAAAGGTAATTCAGCTGGGATAAAACGATGATTGATACTTTCACATCTCTTTGTTACATGTCCGCCCTCCTTTCTGCTTCAGATTCTGGACTTCGGCCTGGCGAGGCAGGCGGACGCAGAGATGACGGGCTACGTGGTGACGCGCTGGTACCGAGCGCCCGAGGTCATCCTCAACTGGATGCACTACACCCAAACAGGTAGGAGCCCCCCCTCAGTGGGGTCACATGGCTCTGAAAGGATCAGATTATTGGCTAAATTACAATCAGACTGAGTTATTAAGTGCATGTAGACACCTTAATCTGACTAAGAACTGGATCAGATCGGACTCAGACCCCGAGATAACTGGGTTGAAAGTCACTCTAAACCTGCTTGTAGACGCTGAAGCACGTGGTGAATCAGACTTTGCGTTCTGCGCATGCTCCAGATGTTTTCCCGGGGTCGTGACCCGGAAGTCAAAGGAGACGATATTCCTGTTGTTGTCGCCGTCAGAAAGAAACAAACAACGCGATGGAGAATGCTCCGTTGGGCATCGAGTTTGTGCAACAAGCAGCTCATCACAGAGCAAATGTAGAGGGACGTAGCTTCATCTGGCTCTGCGTTCTCCATCTTTCTCCAATGCCTGAGTTTGTTGTTGTTGTTGGTGGTGAAGAGGTCAACAGGAAGTGGCTCTATTAGCAACAGCTGGAATGGGTACAGCGCCACCTATCATACCGGGGTATGACACGCTTTGTGCCTCTGATCCCATTCATTCACCGCCACATATCCAAGGAGAATTACCCTTAATAACTCAGTCTGATTGTAGTTTAGCCAATAATCTGATCCTTTCAGGGTCATGTGACCCCACTGAGTGAGACCCGTTTCATAACCCGGGATCACAGAGAAACGTGACCTTCTGCTCTGCTTTGCAGTGGATATCTGGTCGGCAGGTTGCATCATGGCAGAGATGCTGCTGGGAAAGCCGCTGTTCAAAGGGAACGATCGTATCCTTTACCGCCCTCAATCCAGCTCGACCTTTGGAGTTTTGTGTTTCTTCTTTTTCATGTTCTTTTTGGTATTTTTTTCTATTTATTTATTAATTTATTTATTATATATATATATATATATATGTAGTATTTTTCTGTTTTTTTTCCTAATGAAAAATAAGTTGGAATTCGAAGGGGAAAAAAGGACCAATAAAAGGTTAAATCCAGCTCGACCTCGCCCCAAACAGACCTGCTGAGCTCATGATGAGCCACAGCAGGAGAACTCATATTTTACAATTATTTTAGATGTTTAAACCCACCTTTAAACAAAAAACAGCAAAAGGAATGTTAAACCTGGGGATTAAAAAGGAGAAATATGTTTGTTTATGTTGAATTTAATGATTATTCGCTCTCTAAAACAAATACCTGCACAACTTTAAAGAGTTAAAAGAGAGAAACGGGACAGAAAACTCAAAGCATCTAAAGAAACAGGAGTGGATGTTTTATGAGAGAAGTGTCAGAAAGCAGCTGAAGGAAATGAGATTTCCACCCAGAGAAGCCGAACTTAAAGCATCAGAAACACCTGAAGAGAAGAGACGCAGCCATGGACTCAGAGATGAATCACCATGGAGACGATGCTGGAGCTTTAGTTCGGTCCGATGGAAACACAGAGAGATGATGAGATTTAAGTTGCACGCCTCACTAAGAGCTCAGATTCTTAACCATAACTGCCGTCAGATCTGGATCAGCTCAGAGAAATCATGAAGATTACAGGAACTCCAACTCCCGACTTTGTGCTGAAACTACAGAACCAAGATGTAAGTCGTAACATCAGTATTCATCAAACAAAGAGGGGAAATGTCCCTGAGTCACATTCAGCTTTATTTTCTGCAGATTCCTGTTATTTCTCCTGAGCTGGAAGCTTTCTGAGCTCCTGAATTCAATCTGAGCTCATTGGTTGGTCAGAGCCTCACAGGCCTTCAGTAGGAAAGTGTTCTCTAACGTAATTATTCTGTCATATTTCTCTCTGCCAACAGGCCAAAAACTACATCAGAAGCTTAGCCAAAGTGCCCAAAAAAGATCTGCACAGCCTCTTCTCCAAAGCCGGCTCAAACGGTACGCAGACACACGCCCGTCCTGCCTAGGGATGGGAACTGATCAGATTTTTACGATTCCAATTCCATTTTCGATTCTGCTTAACGATTCGGTTCTTTGTCGGTTCCCTTATCGGTTCTCATTGGGAGAAAAAGGACAACAAACCGGTCGATTAGCATCAACTTTGTTTAGTTTAGAAGTAACACGAGTCGTGACCTCACAAACCCAACAACGGTGAGGTCCACATTGGTCTATCCTGGCCTGGGTAATTTAACTCTTCCTGCTCTGGTGAAAGGAGAAGCTGGAGGTAGAGGTGAACTGGGGGTAGTACCACCAGCCTCTGGCTCTGAGCCAGTCAGGCTCTGTCTCTCATGATTTCATCTAAATGTAATGCCTGAGAAGGCATTCATTTAACCTTAACCGTTACTAACAGCAGCTTTTACAATGAGGCAAATGGTGCTAACATGATAGGCAGTGTTTGTTAGTTAGTTACCTGCAGCGTTAGCAGAGGACATGCTAACGTTGCTAACGTTGCTAACGCTGCTGGGTTCAGGTTCACCAACGTTAGTCCGGAGCAGATGGAAAACGCGACATTCATTCATAGTTATTGCATGTTGGTAGTATTTCCTCCCTTTGGTGAAATATTCACTTTGCAAGTTGCCCTGTTGTCGTCTTTTTTAGGGATGTGGAACCAAACTTTCGAGCGTTTGTACCGCTTGGGCGCCATGTTTACTGTTGGCTGCTGGCTGCGCTGGACTCGCCACGCAACGCTGCGTGGTGACGTCATTCGCGCCCACTGGAATCGATAAGGGAATCGTTTGCAAAATCGCCAAACGATTCCAAGGAACTGAAACACCGGGAACCGGTTCTCAACAAGAACCGGTTTTCCATTCCCATCCCTACGTGCTGCTGCTCCCAGACCGCCTCGGTGCCGACTTTGACCTTTGACCTTTCTGACCTGTTTCTGTGCACCGCAGCGGTGAGCGTCCTGGAGGAGATGCTGCTCCTGGACCCGGAGAGCCGGGCGAGTGCCTCGGAGGCGCTGGAGCTGCCCTTCTTCAGCGAGTTCAGAGACGGGGAGGAGGAGGCCGAGGCGCTGCCGTACGACCAGACCATGGACAACACGGACCTGCCGCTGGACCAGTGGAAACGTAAGAGAAGTGTTCGGGTCTTTGGGTGAAGCAGCCTCTGTCTGATCTTGAAATTAGCTTAAAAACCTCTTCAAATGTCAAAAAAAAGCTTGTTTCATATGATATGTGACTCAAAACAATTTGTTTTCAAGACTTTTTCATTTAACAAGATATTCCAGATGTATTGTCTCAAAACAAGTCCCTATATCTGGCTGAAATGCTGCTTGTTAGGCAGTTGTGTCTCATATTAAGTGTAATGAGATATTTTGACTAGGAATGAGACAAATATACTTGGTAAGACTTTGATAGCTTCTCTTCTTTCCGTTGCAGGTCACACGTTCACAGAGATTTTAACCTTCAGGCCTCCCAAAGACTCCAAGGAGACGTCACTTTGAGAGCAAACACCCAGAAATCCCATTTCTCTTCTTCTTCTTCTTCTAACTTTCTGTATTAGGGATCAATATTATTAGTTTGTCGTAGTCGTTTTAAAAATCATTAAAGCGTATTTGTTGAAATGTTTATGTGTGCGGGATTATTTAATCTGGAACTAAGGCTGAGGAAACCTGAAAAATGATCCAAATAACCTTCTTAAAGCAGCTTTGGCTCCATCTGGTGGTCATTATGTGGCAGTGCAGGTAGGTATCAGTCACGTGACTGAACCACAGATGACAACAGACACACAAATTACAAAAAACAACTTTATTTGCACTTCATCTCTGGGACTTTTGACCAAAATCTGTCCAATTTGAACGCTTTGATCTCCTGTGTGAGTTTAGCAGAACAGAACCGTTCATTCTTTGAACTCAAGTGCATAGAAAGATGATCCTCTGGATTCAGTTTGCCTCACTGTGTGAAAGTTATTCATATATATATATATAGATATATATATATATATGCAGAAATAAATGTTTACAGGGATGGAGGGTTGACACCGTTTTGTTGTTACTGGCCTTTGTTTCATTAATATGCACCAAAGGGAGCCTCCTGCCTGGTTCTGATGAACGAACAGTTCAGTTCAGTGTTCAGCTCTGAGATCCTCAGATCCATCATCACACGCCGTACTTCTTCTGCAGCGCCGCCACCAGCGACGGGTCCAGCTCGGCCTGGAGGAGGAAGTCGAACAGGTCTCTGAGCACTAGAGGAGCAGAAGGTGAAGTACGGGAGTTATGATGTAAGAAGATGGAGATTAAACTTTCACCAAATGGAGACATTTTTAAATCCAGGTTAAAAACATTTCTGTTCTCATGTGTCTATGCATGAAATCTGCACGCTATCTTTGAACTTATCTGGACTGTTGCTGGTTTTTAAATTCATTTAATGATTTTATTTGTTTCTCTTTATATTCTTTTATGTATTTTAATGCTTCTTCCACTCCCTGCTGCAATGCTTTTATTTTATGTGAAGCACTTTGAATTGTTCTGTACATGAAATGTGCTATATAAATACATTTGATTTGATGATGTAAGAAGATGGAGGAGCACAGAGAGGAGAAGAAGAAGAACTCCACCTTTCTTCTCCGGGGACGAGGTGAACATGACGGCCATGTCGAAGCGCCTCAGGCCCGACAGGCTGCGGAGAGTCTCCAGGAGGACGGCCGGAGCTTCGTTCCTGCAGAGAAGCTTCAGTTAATGTCTGAAACAGCCCAGAGCAGCCTGAACTGTGCTAGCCTAGAAATCTAGACGCCCCTAGCGACCGCAAATTGAATTTGCTCCCGGGCGAGTCTAGTCAGTTGTGGTCGTTTTGCGAGGCTGAAAATGGAAACTTAATCGGGCCAATCACATCGTGAGGAGCGGGGTCGGAGGCGGGGCTACCTGGTGACGACAGAGGTGCGACGTTTCAGTGTGTAGTTCCAGAGAGAGGTAAACGATGGCTGCACCAGCCAACAGGCTTTCCATTTGGCTTTGGCAGCGACTCTAGAAGATTTAAATTTACATTTTTCTTTGCGAGACGAACAGATAACTGCACTTAAGTTTTTCTTGAAAAAAAAGGGCGTTTTCAGAGTTTTGCTCACCGGTACGGTAAAAGTTTAATTTACCAGCTTGCTCCGTTGGTGGGACTTTCTGTCCTTCGAAGATATGAGCTGAATTTACAAGGACGCCAGAAATCCTAAACTGTGGTTTAGCTCCGTTCTTCCACATTATTGGCGTACAGTTTCTACATTAACAGATTGGAGTGCCGGTGTTGAAAACAGGCAAAGTCGAAAAGAAAAATCATATTCTTTCCTCTCTGACATTAGACTACACTCCACCACGTACTTTCCGTCGCGCTGACTACGTAATCCTTCTTCATCGCTCTGATTGGTTGTTGCGCCATCATATTGCGTGGCGTTGAGTGCAGAGGCAACTTAACAGACCACCGTTTATCCCGCCCACACCAGCGTCACCAGACCCCTGTACAGCTTTTTGCTGTAGGGGTCTGGTGCAGCTAGGCTAGAACAGTGTGAGAGCTGAGCAGGAATCAGGCTCATCATTTCATTTTTTGTCTATTTTTTGTATTTGTTGCACTGAAGAGAGCGAGGTGTAAAATTCCTCGTGTGTGTCCACATGCCTGGCAATAAAAAGCGATTCTGATTCTGATCTGGATAAAACGCTCACCTCATGTAGAAGGCGTGCAGCGTCCGCAGCAGCTGGCTCAGGATGTGCGGCTCCAGCGAGTTGTTGAAGATCTTGGCGTAGGCTTCGGGCCGGATTTGCTGCCAACACAGAAGAGACGTTAGCTTCAGACGGAGCTCTGAGGGACGCCGCAGCGGACGCCAGGAAGCACGGCGCTCACCCTCAGGTATCTGTAGATCTGCTCGGGCCGGTTCCCCAGCTGCCGGAGGTCCGCCTCCAGCTGGAAGCTGCTGGCGGGCGGAGGGGGCGGGGCTTCTTCTGCAGGCGGAGGGGGCGGGGCCTCTTCTGCGGGGGCGGCGGAGGCTTCAGGAGAACCGGAGGTTTCCTTCGGCACCGGCGGGCCGGACTGTCGGCTGGCAGGACGTCTGGTGAGAACAACAAAGCGGCGTCACAGCGAGCTACGAGAGAAGAGGTCAGAGACGGGGAGGCGGCGCCGCTTACGGGTGGGATCCGTGCGGCGGGGCGTCCGCCGCCTCCTCCATCTTGATCATCTTGGCGCTGGGCGACGTGGACAGCGGGGAGGACCCGTCCTCGGCTTCCCTCGCCACCTCCTGGACCAGCGACTTGGACGCAGCCGGTTCCTCAGGCGCCGGCGCCTTCCCACTGATCTCCTGGATATCGATCCTCCTCAGAGGTTTCTGAAGGTCGGGAGAGAAGAAGAAGAAGTCTGATTAAGGACCTGCAGTCTGCTCAGGTTCTGTGATGCTTCCTGCTGGAAAAGGATCCGGCCCTCATTTCCTTCCGTTTCCTTCCAAGCAGCCACACCTTCTGCAACATTTCCTGCTTTTTTCCTCATTTTCAGTCCAGTTTTTCTTTGTTAAGCCACTTAACTCTGAGCTATGAACCATTCAGGCAGGAAAAAGGCTCCTAACTCAAGGGATGAACCAGTGTTGGGTCCACATTTTAAACTGGATCTTTAGGCACTTTGTTCCCAGCAGCCTGTCACAGAGACACATCATTTGTTCCCATTTCTTTAGCTGCATCTGTGAAAAACAGCTTCATAGTTTCAACTTTTTTGTACATTTACGTTAAAACTGCTTTCAGTTACCAAAAGAGTCAAATTAATATATGAAATTCAGTTTAAAAAAAATCCTAATCCCAAAATAATGAACGTTATCACGTCTAAAAGTAGAAAAAAACAGACAATAATAAGAATTATATGTTATTCAACATCAAGAAAAAGTAAATAAGATTCATTTTAAAGCTTAAAAAAGGAATATAAGATAATCTAATGACTAATTATGGAACAATGAATATAAATGAAATGATTAAACTGTTTTATGCCACCAGAAATGAATAATCTAGAAGCTCTTTGTGGGCTTTAGACTGGAATTAAGATTTGTTCCCATTTCTTTAGCTGCATGTGTGAAAAACAGCAAAGATAACACAGTGTGACAGACAGAAAACAGGATTTCTGCAGCAACAAGGTGATTCCCAAAGAGCTGTTAGCTGCAAACTTGGCATTTCTCAGCATGGTGTGCAGCGTGTCCTTAAAACATTTGAGGAAACTGGACAAGTGGAGGACAGAAGAAGAAGTGTCAGGCCTAAAGAACTATCTCCAGCAGATGAACAGGAGGAAATCTGACCCAAAGCCACCAAATAAAACAGAAAAAACAGCTGTTACCATGGAAACATCTGCAGATATTCACTTTAAAGCTGCTCAGAACTGAACTAACTCTGGTTCTGCCTCAGATTCTGGGTTTATGTTCATGTTGGAACATGTTTCAGTGAATCTCTGCAGCTGTTACCATGGAAACATCTGCAGATATTCACTTTAAAGCTGCTCAGAACTGAACTAACTCTGGTTCTGCCTCAGATTCTGGGTTTATGTTCATGTTGGAACATGTTTCAAGTAAATCACTGAACGTTTCCTCTGTTTCTGATGATACATAAAGCTATTAAAGGTGCACATTTCCTTTATCAAACAGTGCTAAATAAAAACTAAATAATCCAAAGTAATTCTCTGGTTTCAGCAGGAGAAGCTGAAGCGCAGAGGTTGGAACTCACAGCCGAGCGCAGATGTTCTGGTTTGTCCATCGGCAGGACGGTCCTCCTCTGCGAGCCGTCCTCCGTCTGAAGGAGACCCCTGGACCCCGTCTGAAGGGGACCCCCGGACCCCGTCTGAAGGAGACCCCCGGACCCCGTCTGAAGGGGACCCCCGGACCCCGTCTGAAGGAGACCCCCGGACCCCGTCTGAAGGAGACCCCTGGACCCCGTCTGAAGGGGACCCCCGGACCCCGTCTGAAGGAGACCCCCGGACCCCGTCTGAAGGGGACCCCCGGACCCCGTCTGAAGGAGACCCCCGGACCCCGTCTGAAGGGGACCCCCGGACCCCGTCTGAAGGGGACCGCCGGACCCCGTCTGAAGGAGACCGCCGGACCCCGTCTGAAGGAGACCGCCGGACCCCGTCTGAAGGAGACCCCCGGACCCCGTCTGAAGGGGACCGCCGGACCCCGTCTGAAGGAGACCCCCGGACCCCGTCTGAAGGAGACCGCCGGACCCCGTCTGAAGGAGACCCCCGGACCCCGTCTCCTGACAGATGAGACACGGTGAGGAGCGAGTAAAAGCATGACAGGAGATAAATGGGTTAGTGGGGATGGTTTCACCTACCTGCTGCAGTTTCTGGAGCTCGTTCAGGGCCTGCTTGTTCCCTGGTTCAAGCTTCAACAGCTGCTGGAAGTCTGTGGAGCCACAGCAGAGGTGGAAGGGAAGGTCAACCCAGAAGGGTCAGGGTTAGGTTAACCCGGTTAGGTTAACCATCATTTAAACAGTTAATCATCATTTAAACATTTAACTAACATTTAACCATCATTTAACCTAGCCTGGCTGATGCGTCCACATCTGGATGAGATGGTGGTCTGGGAACTCGGTGTGCATTTTCTCGTATTTGAGGCGTGGTTTACGAATGCCTAGAGCCGTTTATTGGGCGCTACGAATGTCTATCAAATGGCGTCTGGTTCTTCCCATGCTGCTTTGCGCGCGATTCATAGCCAATTGTATCACTTATACCAGATGACGTATGTAGAGCGACAGATATTCGACGAGGAAGAAGGCAATGAAATCTTTCAACGCCGAACGTTGCTCTTCTTTAAAAGTAAACTTGCGTTCTAAGCTACTTAAAACACTTTCTAAGGCTGCATCGAACGGTAACGTTGTGTCCGCTGCCATGTTGGATTAACACTCCACAAGCTTCAGTGTCGCGCAGAGACGTCGTCATCGTCTTGCTGCCCCCCCGTTCTGTGATTGGTTCCCTAACTCAGGCAAAAATAAGGGCGGTGGTTTCCAGGCTGCCTTTGCAGCGTGAATGAAATCGCGCGCAAAGCAGCATGGGAATTCCCAGGCTACATTTAACCAGCATTTAAACATTTAACCCTGACCCTGACAGACATGGAGGAGACGCAGCTGCGTGGGTTCATACCTTGCTTGGCCTCCTCCAGCTTCCCTAACGCCGCCCTGGCCGTGCCTCGGCGGGCGAAGGCTTTGGAGTAGGTGTTGTCCATGGAAATGGCTTCAGTGCAGTCCTGCTCCGCCTCCTCATACCTGAAAGGACCCAAAGGGAGGAGTGAATACATGAAGCTGCCTCTGCACACACTGGAGGAGTGAATTCACCCTATTCTCCATGGTTACAAGGGCGGAGCCATCTTGTTTATTTTGTGTTAGAGCTTCCGGTGGCGCAGCTGAGTCATTAAAATCGAGGGTAAAAAGAAGTCATTTAAAATGACTTGTATCATTTGTGCAGTCTGTGGTTGCCACAATAATTGGAATAAGAGAAGATTGTCTCTTCAGCAACAGAGTTTTACTCACGGGAAGAGGCGAATTGAATGCTGTGGGCCAAGTTTTCATCTACATCCGCTGGCGTCTTTGGCTGAGGGCACTTAACTTAAAAACCCTCCCAAAAAGCCCTATGTCTGTTCGTTTCATTCTGTGGAGGGTAGACCTACTACCCAGCACCCGTATCCTGAGAAATGGCTCGGCTGTGAAGCTCCGGTGAGACGTCCGCGACGACAGCTTGTTAGGCATTCAGGTAAGTTCTCAGAACATGCTTTGCCCTAACGCCAGTTAGCAGCTAGCTACATTTGTGGTAACATTCTGTTATCGACTGCTTGTCAACACAGTTTTAAACGATTGTAGTTTAGGAGTAAATGTTTTAAAAACAGTGTTAACCTTAGTTAAGCCATGACAACACGGATAAATCTTAGTTTTAAACAGGGTGCTTGCTCTTTTTCCAAATTAAAATTACAGACTTTTTTAAAACTGATACTTTTTTTCCCCAAGACCTTAACTTGTGTGCTTGTAACTTGTGTGCCTGCTGCCTACTTCATTGGGTGAGATTGTACCAACCGTGTTTATTAGAAATGTTAATTTTTATAGGCTAGCATTTAATGAACAAATGCATTATTCACAGTAAATTATGCTTTTACTGATGAACACGTTTGAAAACATAAAAATCACAAGTACAAGTCAACAGACCTCAGCAGTGACGTTACGAAAATGTGCCAGACTGAGCTAAACATGCGCTGATTGGATATCATCCCATTAGGCTGATACAGTACTGACCAGTTAGTAAAATGATAGTTTTATAGCCTACCTTCCTATTTCTTATTTCACAATGCCTTTGAGCATACTGTAAAGTTCTACCATACATTTATTTTCCATACTTTATGAAGACTTTCACACAAAATTCAAGACTTTTCAAGGTCTGGAAAACAGTGCTTCAAAATTCCATACTTATTAAGACTTTCAAGGCTTCAAGCACGCTGTTTAACTGAGTCATTATTTTCATAGAGGCATCAACCAGCAATGCTGCTGAGCCTGAGCCTGAGCCTGAGCCTGAGCCTGAGCCTGAGCCTGAGCCTGAGCCTGAGCCTGAGCCTGAGCCTGAGCTCGAGGGTGATGGACATCACGACATCAGAACACAGTGGGAGGATCAATACATGACCGAGCACGACTACGCTGCAAGACCTTTACACACATCAACATAGCGCTGCCTTGCTTACCTTCCACTAAATTGCAGCGGCGTGACTGCCGGATCTTCCCAGGCCGGCAATACAAGAGCATCCTGCTGTCCCCACAACTCCCTCCGTTGTGACGAAAACCCAAAAGTTGTGACCTGGAGAGCTGGCCTGGCTTGGGCTTACGGTGGCTTTTAAAAATAACTTTTGATCATCCAGTTTATCAGCAGGACGCGACCGACCTCTCCGCTGTGTAGGTACTGGTATGCTTCGGTGCTTTTAAAGTTTTCCATCGAAGCCCCGTCTACGCCTACAGATAAACCCATATGATTGAAAATATGGCCGTCCGTCACAGGGGGCCATCCGCTCTGTTATTAGCCTAGGGTGTAGTAACATTTCACCTCCACTACTACGAACAGCACCGCTCGTCTCTGCCCAGGTAACATCCATCTTACACTAGCTGACCGGAAGTCCCAACACAAAGCGGAAGAAAACAGGCAGTTAAAAATGGGCGGGGCGTAATCGGGTGAATGAAGGCCTGCCTGTGTCCTCACCTCTCCAGCTTCAGGAAGGCCATGGCTCTGTTGGCAGGAAGCAGGACGTTCCTGCTGTCCGCCTCCATCCCTTTGGTGTAGAACTCCACCGCCGCCTCATACTTCCCCTCTTTGAAATAAGCGTTCCCCTGAAAGACACGTGCACTCATCAGATGCTGAAGCACTGAAACATGTCCGGGACTGTTTAACTACAACAAGGCGTAACCATCATTTAAACATTTAACCAGCATTTAAACATTTAACCAGCATTCCATGAAGGACCATGTTTAACTACAACAAGGCGTACTCTGTCTTTGAACACAACTGCTTCCTGTTTCCTCTGCTGCTCCTCCAGCTGCTGCTCCTCCAGCTGCTGCTCCTCCAGCTGCTGCTCCTCCAGATGTTGCTCCTCCAGATGTTGCTGCTGCTCAGCATCTGCAGCGGCGGCCTCCTCCGGCTGCGCGGCGTCGCCCGGGACATCGGGCGCCGGATGTCGGAGGACCTGAACCAGCCATAAGGAGGACGTTAAAGCAGGAGACCACCGAAGGCTCGAGCCCCGTTCAAAGATGAGCACCGACCTCTTTGATTTTCTTCACTTCCTTTAGCGCCTCCAGGTTCCCAGGGTCCAGCTGGAGAACCATCCGGTAATCTGTGCAGAAACAGAGCAGCGCCGTCACCTCGGAGCGCTCAGCTTAAACTCTCTCTGGAAACCGTGAGCTACCTTCTAACGCAGACTCAGATCTGTTCAGCGCAAAGCGAGCTGCTCCCCTGCGAGCGTACGCCTTGTAGTAGCTGCTGTCCAGGGCGATGGCCAGGTTACAGTCGGACTCTGCCACAGCGTACCTGTGACACGGAGACAAGAAAACCGATGGAACCAGCATTTAACCAGCATTTAACTATCATTTAAACATTTAACCAGCATTTAACCAGCATTTATCCAGCATTTATCTAGCATTTAACCAGCATTTAACTATCATTTAAACATTTAACCAGCATTTAACCAGCATTTAACTATCATTTAAACATTTAACCAGCATTTAACCAGCATTTAACCAGCATTTAACTATCATTTAAACATTTAACCAGCATTTAACTATCATTTAAACATTTAACCAGCATTTAACCAGCATTTATCTAGCATTTAACCAGCATTTAACTATCATTTAAACATTTAACCAGCATTTATCCAGCATTTAACTATCATTTAAACATTTAACCAGCATTTAACCAGCATTTAACTATCATTTAAACATTTAACCAGCATTTATCCAGCATTTAACTATCATTTAAACATTTAACCAGCATTTATCCAGCATTTAACTATCATTTAAACATTTAACCAGCATTTAAACATTTAACCAGCATTTAACCAGCATTTAAACATTTAACCAGCATTTAACCAGCATTTAACTATCATTTAAACATTTAACCAGCATTTAACCAGCATTTAAACATTTAACCAGCATTTAACCAGCATTTAACTATCATTTAAACATTTAACCAGCATTTAACTATCATTTAAACATTTAACCAGCATTTAACCAGCATTTAACCCTCATTTAACCATCATTTAACCATTTAACCCTCATTTAACCATCATTTAACCATTTAACCCTCATTTAACCCTCGCTGAGGACGCACTTCTTGAGTCTGAAGAAGGAGGTCGCTCTGTTTGTGGGCAGCACAGGGTTGTAAGGATCTGCCTCCATCCCTCTGGTGTAACACTCTACGGCATCGTCATACTTCCCCTCCTTAAAGAACTTGTTGCCCTGCGAATAAAAGCACGACCCAGAGTAAAACATCACCACACGGGTTCTGCCTGTGCTCCACATCTGGTGCTTTATGCTCCACATCTGGTGCTTTATCTACCTTCTCCTTGTCAGCCAGCGCTCTGTCCTGATCCACCTCTGAGTCGGACTCATTGGACTCTGCGTGAGATTCCTCCTTATCCATCTCTTCCAGAGCTTTGTCCTGCAACCACAAGAAAAACCCATCTGTAGCAAACCGGCCTTCAGTTCTACGCCTGCGTTTAGAGAGTTCAAAGCTTCAGATACCACATCAAACTTGTCCCACGATCGGTAGTCGTAGGCTTTTATTCTCGAAGCTTGTTGGGCCTCCTCTGCTTTTGTGTCACCATGGCCGGTCAGCTGCTTCTTCTTCTTCCTCCTCTTTTCCCTCATCTTGGTTTTGAAGTCCTTGTTTCGCACAGGTGGGAGATTTTTCTGCAACACAAAGAGACAACGAGTGGCTGATGGGAAACCACATCTGCTCCAGGCGTCTGTCTCTGTATGTTCTGCAGCAGGAGCTTACCTGAACCATCATTCCATCATTTAACCATTTAACCAGCATTTAACCAGCATTTAACCAGCATTTAACCAGCATTTAAACATTTAACCATCATTTAATCATCATTTAAACATTTAACCATCAGTTAACCATCATTTAACCATTTAACCATCATTCCACCATCATTTAGCCATCATTTAAACATTTAATCATCATTTAACCATCATTTACCAGCATTTAACCATCATTTAAACATTTAACCATCATTCCACCATCATTTAACCAGCATTTAACCATCATTTAAACATTTAACCATCATTCCACCATCATTTAACCAGCAGTTAACCATCATTTAAACATTTAATCATCATTTAATCATCATTTAACCATCATTTAACCATCATTTAACCATCATTTAAACTTTTAACCATCATTTAAACATCATTTAACCATCATTTAAACATTTAACCATCATTCCACCATCATTTAACCAGCAGTTAACCATCATTTAAACATTTAATCATCATTTAACCATCATTTAACCATCATTTAACCAGCATTTAAACTTTTAACCATCATTTAACCAGCAGTTAACCATCATTTAAACATTTAATCATCATTTAACCATCATTTAACCAGCATTTAAACTTTTAACCATCATTTAAACATCATTTAACCATCATTTAACCATCATTTAAACATTTAACCATCATTCCACCATCATTTACCAGCATTTAACCATCATTTAAACTTTTAACCATCATTTAACCAGCAGTTAACCATCATTTAAACATTTAATCATCATTTAACCATCATTTAACCAGCATTTAAACTTTTAACCATCATTTAAACATCATTTAACCATCATTTAACCATCATTTAAACATTTAACCATCATTCCACCATCATTTACCAGCATTTAACCATCATTTAAACTTTTAACCATCATTTAAACATCATTTAACCATCATTTAACCATCATTTAAACATTTAACCATCATTCCACCATCATTTACCAGCATTTAACCATCATTTAAACATTTAACCATCATTCCACCATCATTTAACCAGCATTTAACCATCATTTAACCAGCATTTAACCATCATTCCACCATCATTTAACCAGCAGTTAACCATCATTTAACTCTGTATGTTCTGCAGCAGTTACCTGACCGTCCTGGCTTCCCTCCGTCCTCAGCTCCTGGTCCTTCTCCTTCATGTCCGCCTCCCAGCTCTGCAGCTCCCGCATGAAGCTGTGCAGGTCCTCCGCGTTCTGCTTCATCTGAAGCTGTAACTCAACGGCTTTGCTCCCCCCGGACATGCTGCCTCCTGCGAAACAGACATTTGTTTTTTGGGACAAATTCTTAACACTTTTGTTGCTGTTGAGCTTTTATCTTCAAGTCCAGGTTTGCAGCAGCTTAGTGGAAAACACGAGAATCACGCTGTCGTGCTTTCCGCAGCTAGCAGCTAGCTAGCCGGCCGGCAGAAACGCCAAATATATGGAGAACAAAGCAAAGGGAAAGGACTCTATGTTACTTTTACTTGGTAAAATACCTGTTGCTTCCTTCCTGGCTTAAAAGTTAAAACGTAGTTGCTGCTGATTGACAAAAAACTACAAAAAAAAGAGTCGTTATTCACAGCTTTCTGTTTACGTTCGGAGCCATGACAGCGGAGTCCCGGCAGCCTTTGCGCTTCTTGGAACGTAAACGAAGATCGTCTATATTAACAAACCGGTCGTTTTCACTCCACAAGCGTAAAGTAAGATAATACGCTTACAAATAATAGGACTGGATACAGAAGGCTAACCCCCCAAAACAAGATATTGCCACAGTTTAAACAAAACTGGCCATGTAACATATCTTCTCAAAGGCATGAATTATTTGGAAAATGCGCTGTACAGGTTACGTGAGTCGGTTCTCATTTTGGTCCACAGCAGTCTTACTGAGTAAATGACTGTCCTGCACTTTCTGAATAGACGATCTTTGCATACCAAACAGTGATGACCTATCTTGCGAGCTGGTGGTAGCAAACTGGGACCTTTTATGCTAACATTAACTCCACTTTGTTCACATTTAACACAATGGACCAGACTAAACAAGATGAGGAATATGGATACGATTTATTCCCCGAGAGGAACAAGGGAAAGCAACAGGAAAAATCATTCGGTCAGAAGCTGTTTACGTTCAACCACAAGTGTCAGGTCATGTTGCAGTTCTCCATTGAAACGAGTGAGTATCAAAAGCTTGCTAATTTAGCCTTTTAGAGGAAATGTCAGCTAATTTAAACCCAGAGACGCTTCTGTTAGATGTGTTTCTGATTAAAATATCTGGGCAATGACGGCGTTTAGCGCCCAGTATTTGGGTAGCAGCACGTAGCGTTAGCTAATGTAGCTAATGTTGCTAATGTAGCTCATGGAGCTCGCTGCTGTCTGATTTATTTTTTTATTTTTTATTTTTTTAATAAACTTTATTTATAAATAAGGTGGACCATAATTGGACCATATTTGGACCATATATTTTTTTTAAATAAACTTTATTTATCTTCACGATATCACATTAACAGCAGTCATGGAAGAAATAGTGTACAGTAATGAACAAAGGACATAAAATGAAAGAAGAACACAGTTAAAAAAGAGAAAAAAAAAAATAATAATAAATTAAAAAAAATTTAAAAAAATTACACAAGTAAATGCGAGTTACAAAAATAAGTTACGCTGCTGTCTGATTGTGAATGCTAATTGCAGTTAGCTCAAGCTAACAGCTGTCTGTGCTTCTGCCAGGTCCGTACGCCAAACTCCTCCTCAGTGCCATGAAGAGCTCGGGCTGGTACGTGTGTATTATTTTCTGCTTCTTTAAATTGTCATTAACAGTTTTAGAATGAAGAAGAAAACTAACATCTTTCTGAGTGTGTGCTTAAACCCTTTCAAATTTACGGTATTTACACTTTAACTTGTCTTTAACAGCGAAGTGTTTAAGAAGCGGCACTTCTCCTGTGAAGACTGCGACGGGACGGTCAGCGGCGGCTTTGACGCGACCTCCTCTCAGGTAGGACGGTGTCACAGAAGATGCAGTTAAAGGGACAGTCCGCCTCTTTAAAGGGACAGTTCTCCTCTTTAAAGGGACAGTTCTCCTCTTTAAAGGGGCAGTTCGCCTCTTTAAAGGGGCAGTTCGCCTCTTTAAAGGGACAGTTCTCCTCTTTAAAGGGGCAGTTCGCCTCTTTAAAGGGGCAGTTCTCCTCCTTAAAGGGACAGTTGGCCTCTTTAAAGGGGCAGTTCGCCTCTATAAAGGAACAGTTCGCCTCTTTAAAGGGGCAGTTCTCCTCTTTAAAGGGACAGTTCGCCTCTTTAAAGGGACAGTTCTCCTCTTTAAAGGGACAGTTCGCCTCTTTAAAGGGACAGTTCTCCTCATTAAAGGGACAGTTCTCCTCTTTAAAGGGGCAGTTCTCCTCTTTAAAGGGACAGTTCGCCTCTTTAAAGGGGTAGTTCTCCTCTTTAAAGGGGCAGTTCTCCTCTTTAAAGGGACAGTTCGCCTCTTTAAAGGGGCAGTTCGCCTCTTTAAAGGGACAGTTCTCCTCCTTAAAGGGACAGTTCGCCTCTTTAAAGGGACAGTTCTCCTCTTTAAAGGGACAGTTCTCCTACTTAAAGGGACAGTTCGCCTCTTTAAAGGGACAGTTCTCCTCCTTAAAGGGACAGTTCTCCTCTTTAAAGGGGCAGTTCTCCTCTTTAAAGGGACAGTTCGCCTCCTTAAAGGGACAATTCTCCTCTTTAAAGGGGCAATTCTCCTCTTTAAAGGGACAGTTCTCCTCCTTAAAGGGACAGTTGGCCTCTTTAAAGGGACAGTTCTCCTCCTTAAAGGGACAGTTCTCCTCTTTAAAGGGGCAGTTCTCCTCTTTAAAGGGACAGTTCGCCTCCTTAAAGGGACAATTCTCCTCTTTAAAGGGGCAATTCTCCTCTTTAAAGGGACAGTTCTCCTCCTTAAAGGGACAGTTCGCCTCTTTAAAGGGACAGTTGGCCTCTTTAAAGGGACACTTCGCCTCCTTAAAGGGACAGTTCGCCTCCTTAAAGGGACAGTTCTCCTCTTTAAAGGGGCAGTTCTCCTCTTTAAAGGGACAGTTGGCCTCTTTAAAGGGACACTTCGCCTCCTTAAAGGGACAGTTCGCCTCCTTAAAGGGACAGTTCTCCTCTTTAAAGGGGCAGTTCTCCTCTTTAAAGGGACAGTTCGCCTCCTTAAAGGGACAATTCTCCTCTTTAAAGGGACAGTTGGCCTCTTTAAAGGGACAATTCTCCTCTTTAAAGGGACAGTTCTCCTCCTTAAAGGGACAATTCTCCTCTTTAAAGGGACAGTTCGCCTCTTTAAAGGGACACTTCGCCTCCTTAAAGGGACAGTTCGCCTCTTTAAAGGGACAGTTCTCCTCCTTAAAGGGACAATTCTCCTCTTTAAAGGGACAGTTCTCCTCTTTAAAGGGACAGTTCGCCTCCTTAAAGGGACAATTCTCCTCTTTAAAGGGACAGTTCTCCTCTTTAAAGGGACAGTTCGCCTCTTTAAAGGGACAGTTCTCCTCTTTAAAGGGACAGTTCACCGCTTTAAAGGGACAGTTCTCCTCTTTAAAGGGACAGTTCGCCTCCTTAAAGGGACAGTTCGCCTCTTTAAAGGGACAGTTCTCCTCTTTAAAGGGACAGTTGGCCTCTTTAAAGGGACAGTTTGCCTCTTTAAAGGGACAGTTCTCCTCTTTAAAGGGACAGTTCTCCTCTTTAAAGGGACAGTTCTCCTCTTTAAAGGGACAGTTCGCCTCCTTAAAGGAACAGTTCGCCTCCTTAAAGGGACAGTTCTCCTCTTTAAAGGGACAGTTCGCCTCCTTAAAGGAACAGTTCGCCTCCTTAAAGGGACAGTTCGCCTCCTTAAAGGAACAGTTTGCCTCTTTAAAGGGACAGTTCTCCTCTTTAAAGGGACAGTTCGCCTCTTTAAAGGGACAGTTCTCCTCCTTAAAGGGACAATTCTCCTCTTTAAAGGGACAGTTCGCCTCTTTAAAGGGACAGTTCTCCTCTTTAAAGGGACAGTTCGCCTCCTTAAAGGGACAATTCTCCTCTTTAAAGGGACAGTTCTCCTCTTTAAAGGGACAGTTCGCCTCTTTAAAGGGACAGTTCTCCTCTTTAAAGGGACAGTTCACCGCTTTAAAGGGACAGTTCTCCTCTTTAAAGGGACAGTTCGCCTCTTTAAAGGGACAGTTCTCCTCTTTAAAGGGACAGTTGGCCTCTTTAAAGGGACAGTTCGCCTCTTTAAAGGGACAGTTTGCCTCTTTAAAGGGACAGTTCTCCTCTTTAAAGGGACAGTTCTCCTCTTTAAAGGGACAGTTCTCCTCTTTAAAGGGACAGTTCGCCTCCTTAAAGGAACAGTTCGCCTCCTTAAAGGGACAGTTCTCCTCTTTAAAGGGACAGTTCGCCTCTTTAAAGGGACAGTTCTCCTCTTTAAAGGGACAGTTCGCCTCCTTAAAGGGACAATTCTCCTCTTTAAAGGGACAGTTCTCCTCTTTAAAGGGACAGTTCGCCTCTTTAAAGGGACAGTTCTCCTCTTTAAAGGGACAGTTCACCGCTTTAAAGGGACAGTTCTCCTCTTTAAAGGGACAGTTCGCCTCTTTAAAGGGACAGTTCTCCTCTTTAAAGGGACAGTTGGCCTCTTTAAAGGGACAGTTCTCCTCTTTAAAGGGACAGTTCGCCTCTTTAAAGGGACAGTTCGCCTCTTTAAAGGGACAGTTTGCCTCTTTAAAGGGACAGTTCTCCTCTTTAAAGGGACAGTTCTCCTCTTTAAAGGGACAGTTCTCCTCTTTAAAGGGACAGTTCGCCTCCTTAAAGGAACAGTTCGCCTCCTTAAAGGGACAGTTCTCCTCTTTAAAGGGACAGTTCGCCTCCTTAAAGGAACAGTTCGCCTCCTTAAAGGGACAGTTCGCCTCCTTAAAGGAACAGTTTGCCTCTTTAAAGGGACAGTTCTCCTCTTTAAAGGGACAGTTCGCCTCTTTAAAGGGACAGTTCGCCTCTTTAAAGGAACAGTTCTCCTCTTTAAAGGGACAGTTCTCCTCTTTAAAGGGACAGTTCGCCTCCTTAAAGGAACAGTTCTCCTCTTTAAAGGGACAGTTCGCCTCCTTAAAGGAACAGTTCTCCTCTTTAAAGGGACAGTTCTCCTCCTTAAAGGGACAGTTGGCCTCTTTAAAGGGACAGTTGGCCTCTTTAAAGGGACAGTTGGCTCTCTTAAAGGGACAGTTTGCCTTTTTAAAGGGACAGTTTGCCTCTTTAAAGGGACAGGTCGCCTCTTTAAAGGGACAGTTCGCCTCTTCTGACATGAAGCTGTGTAACATCCCATATCAGCAGCATCATTTCTGAACATCTTCTTACCCCCTGCTGCGTCCTGTGAGCAGAGTTCCAGCCTCGTTTTGGTGTTGATGAAGGTAGTCCGGCTAGTTGGCTGGGGTTTAAAAAATAAAGCCTTTTGCTTCTCAGAACAATATGCGTTCAACAGAGTAATACATTTGCATCATAAAACGGTTCTCCAAGTTTTTGAGAATATCCCTTTACTTCTCCCTTGGTTTCTGAAGTCAATAAACCATTTTGCTAACGAGTTTAACCCTTTAACTTCTGCTCTCACACAAACTTAAAGAAAAAAAGTTTATTTTATCATTATTGACCAGATATAGTTATAGTTATTTAGATATTATATAGTTATTATTATTATAGTTAAAGATATAGTTGTTTAGATATTATAAAGTTATTATTATAGTTATAGATATAGTTGTTTAGATATTATATAGTTATTATTATTGTTATAGATATATTTGTTTAGATATTATATAGTTATTATTATTATTATTATAGATATAGTTTAGATATTACATAGTTATTATTATTATTATTGTTATAGATATAGTTTAGATATTATATAGTTATTATTATTATTATAGTTATAGATATAGTTGTTTAGATATTGTATAGTTATTATTATTGTTATTATAGTTATAGATATAGTTGTTTAGATATTGTATAGTTATTATTATTGTTATAGATATAGTTTAGATATTATATAGTTATTATTATCATTATAGTTATAGATATAGTTTAGATATGACATAGTTATTATAATTATAGTTATAGATATAGTTTAGATATTACATAGTTATTATTATTATTATTATTATTATTATAATAGTTAAAGATATAGTTGTTTAGATATTATAGTTATAGATATAGTTTAGATATTATATAGTTATTATTATTATTATAGTTATAGATATAGTTTAGATATTATATAGTTATTATTATTATAGTTATAGATATAGTTGTTTAGATATTATATAGTTATTATTATAGTTATAGATATAGTTGTTTGAATGTGTGATGAGAGTAAGAGAGAGTATGTGCTATTCAATTAAATTCAATTCATTTTTTTTTATATAGCGTCAAATACAACAAATGTCATCTCAAGGCACTTAGATAGTAAGTCCAATTCAAGCCAATTGGAATTCAATTAATTAGTAATAATCATAATTCGTAAAATAATCCAATTCGTTCATATAGAGCCAATTCAAAAACAATTTCCTAGCTAAGAAAACCAACAGATTGCACTGAAAACTTTTTGTTTATCGGTCCCTATTGTGCACTCCATGATTTTGGCGCCCCTGTTTCCTGTTTTTCTTTCTCTTTGTTATTTTTTGCCAGTGTATTTTGTCTATTTTTAAAATGTTATTACTTTTATCTGTCCCTTTAAACGCCGCATCATTACAGCTCTCCTCCTCGTTGTGTTTCCTCAGATTGTTCTGTGTCAGAACAACATCCACCAGCAGTCTCACATGAACCGAGTGGTGACGCACGAGCTCATCCACGCCTTCGACCACTGCCGCGCCAACGTGGACTGGTTCAACAACTTCAGACATCTGGCCTGTTCCGAGGTGAGAGGTTCAGGTTTAGGTTTCCTTTGAGGAAGGTTCCCTTCCTCAGAAGTGTTTGAGAGTAAGTTTTATGTCCCGATCGTCAGATCCGAGCGGCGAACCTCAGCGGGGATTGCTCCTTTTCCAGTGAAGTCTCCAGACTGAACTTCGGCTTGAAGCAGCATCAGCAGGTGCGTAAGTTTGGCTAAAAGCCGCTCTTTAGCTCTTTAGTTCTTTAGTTCTTTAGCTCTTTAGTTCTTTAGCTCTTTAGTTCTTTAGCTCTTTAGCTCTTTAGCTCTTTAGTTCTTTAGCTCTTTAGCTCT
>NW_027457450.1:0-31712 GCF_027942865.1 Odontesthes bonariensis
CTTACTTTTGCGAGTTAAAGCCAAATTGGTATTTTTGCTATAAAATGATTTCCTTCAGTCACAACAAGTTCAAACTAATTTGTCCTTCATATATATCCATTTCTAAGAAGGTTCCATGCATAAACCTCTTTAAATGACGTTGTTTGAGAAAGAAAAACAGGAATAGCCTTCTTTTGCGGAATTAAGACGAAATTCGGATTTTTGCTTATAAACACAAATTCCTTCCGTCAAAACAAGTTCAAACTCCTATGTCCCTCATATATATCCATTCTAAGAAGGTTCCATGCATAAACCTCTTTAAATGACCTTGTTTGAGAAAGAAAAACAGGAATAGCCTTACTTTTGCGAGTTAAAGCCAAATTGGTATTTTTGCTATAAAATGAATTCCTTCAGTCAAAACAAGTTCAAACTCCTATATCCTTCATATATATCCATTCTAAGAAGGTTCCATGCATAAACCTCTTTAAATGACCTTGTTTGAGAAAGAAAAACAGGAATAGCCTTCTTTTGCGGAATTAAGACGAAATTCGGATTTTTGCTTATAAACACAAATTCCTTCAGTCAAAACAAGTTCAAACTCCTATGTCCCTCATATATATCAATTCTAAGAAGGTTCCATGCATAAACTTCTTTAAATGACCTTGTTTGAGAAAGAAAAACAGGAATAGCCTTACTTTTGCGAGTTAAAGCCAAATTGGTACTTTTGCTATAAAATGAATTCCTTCAGTCAAAACAAGTTCAAACTCCTATGTCCTTCATATATATCCATTCTAAGAATGTTCCATGAATAAACCTCTTCAAATGACCTTGTTTGAGAAAGAAAAACAGGAATAGCCTTACTTTTGCGAGTTAAAGCCAAATTGGTATTTTTGCTATAAAATGAATTCCTTCAGTCAAAACAAGTTCAAACTCCTGTGTCCTTCATATATATCCATTCTAAGAAGGTTCCATGCATAAACCTCTTTAAATGACCTTGTTTGAGAAAGAAAAACAGGAATAGCCTTCTTTTGCGGAATTAAGACGAAATTCGGATTTTTGCTTATAAACACAAATTCCTTCAGTCAAAACAAGTTCAAACTCCTATGTCCCTCATATATATCCATTCTAAGAAGGTTCCATGCATAAACCTCTTTAAATGACCTTGTTTGAGAAAGAAAAACAGGAATAGCCTTACTTTTGCGAGTTAAAGCCAAATTGGTATTTTTGCTATAAAATGAATTCATTCAGTCAAAACAAGTTCAAACTCCTATTTCCTTCATATATATCCATTCTAAGAAGGTTCCATGCATAAACCTCTTTAAATGACCTTGTTTGAGAAAGAAAAACAGGAATAGCCTTCTTTTGCGGAATTAAGACGAAATTCGGATTTTTGCTTATAAACACAAATTCCTTCAGTCAAAACAAGTTCAAACTCCTATGTCCCTCATATATATCCATTCTAAGAAGGTTCCATGCATAAACCTCTTTAAATGACCTTGTTTGAGAAAGAAAAACAGGAATAGCCTTACTTTTGCGAGTTAAAGCCAAATTGGTATTTTTGCTATAAAATGAATTCATTCAGTCAAAACAAGTTCAAACTCCTATTTCCTTCATATATATCCATTCTAAGAAGGTTCCATGCATAAACCTCTTTAAATGACCTTGTTTGAGAAAGAAAAACAGGAATAGCCTTACTTTTGCGAGTTAAAGCCAAATTGGTATTTTTGCTATAAAATGAATTCCTTCAGTCAAAACAAGTTCAAACTCTTATTTCCTACATATATATCCATTCTAAGAAGGTTCCATGCATAAAACTCTAAATGACCTTGTTTGAGAAAGAAAAACAGGAATAGCCTTACTTTTGCGAGTTAAAGCCAAATTGGTATTTTTGCTATAAAATGAATTCCTTCAGTCAAAACAAGTTCAAACGCCTGTGTCCTTCATATATATCCATTCTAAGAAGGTTCCATGCATAAACCTCTTTAAATGACCTTGTTTGAGAAAGAAAAACAGGAATAGCCTTACTTTTGCGAGTTAAAGCCAAATTGGTATTTTTGCTATAAAATGAATTCCTTCAGTCAAAACAAGTTCAAACGCCTGTGTCCTTCATATATATCCATTCTAAGAAGGTTCCATGCATAAACCTCTTTAAATGACCTTGTTTGAGAAAGAAAAACAGGAATAGCCTTACTTTTGCGAGTTAAAGCCAAATTGGTATTTTTGCTATAAAATGATTTCCTTCAGTCACAACAAGTTCAAACTAATTTGTCCTTCATATATATCCATTTCTAAGAAGGTTCCATGCATAAAACTCTTTAAATGACCTTGTTTGAGAAAGAAAAACAGGAATAGCGTTACTTTTGCGAGTTAAAGCCAAATTGGTATTTTTGCTATAAAATGAATTCCTTCAGTCAAAACAAGTTCAAATTAATTTGTCCTTCATATATATCAATTCAAAGTAGGTTCCATGCATAAACCTCTTACAATGACCTTGTTTGAGAAAGAAAAACAGGAATAGCCTTACTTTTGCGAGTTAAAGCCAAATTGGTATATTTGCTATAAAATGAATTCCTTCAGTCAAAACAAGTTCAAACTCCTGTGTCCTTCATATATATCCATTCTAAGAAGGTTCCATGCATAAACCTCTTACAATGACCTTGTTTGAGAAAGAAAAACAGGAATAGCCTTACTTTTGCGAGTTAAAGCCAAATTGGTATTTTTGCTATAAAATGATTTCCTTCAGTCACAACAAGTTCAAACTAATTTGTCCTTCATATATATCCATTTCTAAGAAGGTTCCATGCATAAACCTCTTTAAATGACCTTGTTTGAGAAAGAAAAACAGGAATAGCCTTCTTTTGCGGAATTAAGACGAAATTCGGATTTTTGCTTATAAACACAAATTCCTTCAGTCAAAACAAGTTCAAACTCCTATGTCCCTCATATATATCCATTCTAAGAAGGTTCCATGCATAAACCTCTTTAAATGACCTTGTTTGAGAAAGAAAAACAGGAATAGCCTTACTTTTGCGAGTTAAAGCAAAATTGGTATTTTTGCTATAAAATGAATTCCTTCAGTCAAAACAAGTTCAAACTCCTATTTCCTTCATATATATCCATTCTAAGAAGGTTCCATGCATAAACCTCTTTAAATGACCTTGTTTGAGAAAGAAAAACAGGAATAGCCTTACTTTTGCGAGTTAAAGCCAAATTGGTATATTTGCTATAAAATGAATTCCTTCAGTCAAAACAAGTTCAAACTCCTGTGTCCTTCATATATATCCATTCTAAGAAGGTTCCATGCATAAACCTCTTACAATGACCTTGTTTGAGAAAGAAAAACAGGAATAGCCTTACTTTTGCGAGTTAAAGCCAAATTGGTATTTTTGCTATAAAATGATTTCCTTCAGTCACAACAAGTTCAAACTAATTTGTCCTTCATATATATCCATTTCTAAGAAGGTTCCATGCATAAACCTCTTTAAATGACCTTGTTTGAGAAAGAAAAACAGGAATAGCCTTCTTTTGCGGAATTAAGACGAAATTCGGATTTTTGCTTATAAACACAAATTCCTTCAGTCAAAACAAGTTCAAACTCCTATGTCCCTCATATATATCCATTCTAAGAAGGTTCCATGCATAAACCTCTTTAAATGACCTTGTTTGAGAAAGAAAAACAGGAATAGCCTTACTTTTGCGAGTTAAAGCAAAATTGGTATTTTTGCTATAAAATGAATTCCTTCAGTCAAAACAAGTTCAAACTCCTATTTCCTTCATATATATCCATTCTAAGAAGGTTCCATGCATAAACCTCTTTAAATGACCTTGTTTGAGAAAGAAAAACAGGAATAGCCTTACTTTTGCGAGTTAAAGCCAAATTGGTATTTTTGCTATAAAATGAATTCCTTCAGTCAAAACAAGTTCAAACTCTTATTTCCTACATATATATCCATTCTAAGAAGGTTCCATGCATAAACCTCTTTAAATGACCTTGTTTGAGAAAGAAAAACAGGAATAGCCTTACTTTTGCGAGTTAAAGCCAAATTGGTATTTTTGCTATAAAATGATTTCCTTCAGTCACAACAAGTTCAAACTAATTTGTCCTTCATATATATCCATTTCTAAGAAGGTTCCATGCATAAACCTCTTTAAATGACCTTGTTTGAGAAAGAAAAACAGGAATAGCCTTCTTTTGCGGAATTAAGACGAAATTCGGATTTTTGCTTATAAACACAAATTCCTTCAGTCAAAACAAGTTCAAACTCTTATTTCCTACATATATATCCATTCTAAGAAGGTTCCATGCATAAACCTCTTTAAATGACCTTGTTTGAGAAAGAAAAACAGGAATAGCCTTACTTTTGCGAGTTAAAGCCAAATTGGTATTTTTGCTATAAAATGAATTCCTTCAGTCAAAACAAGTTCAAACTCCTATTTCCTTCATATATATCCATTCTAAGAAGGTTCCATGCATAAACCTCTTTAAATGACCTTGTTTGAGAAAGAAAAACAGGAATAGCCTTCTATTGCGGAATTAAGACGAAATTCGGATTTTTGCTTATAAACACAAATTCCTTCAGTCAAAACAAGTTCAAACTCCTATGTCCCTCATATATATCCATTCTAAGAAGGTTCCATGCATAAACCTCTTTAAATGACCTTGTTTGAGAAAGAAAAACAGGAATAGCCTTACTTTTGCGAGTTAAAGCCAAATTGGTATTTTTGCTATAAAATGAATTCCTTCAGTCAAAACAAGTTCAAACTCCTGTGTCCTTCATATATATCCATTCTAAGAAGGTTCCATGCATAAACCTCTTTAAATGACCTTGTTTGAGAAAGAAAAACAGGAATAGCCTTCTTTTGCGGAATTAAGACGAAATTCGGATTTTTGCTTATAAACACAAATTCCTTCAGTCAAAACAAGTTCAAACTCCTATGTCCCTCATATATATCCATTCTAAGAAGGTTCCATGCATAAACCTCTTTAAATGACCTTGTTTGAGAAAGAAAAACAGGAATAGCCTTACTTTTGCGAGTTAAAGCCAAATTGGTATTTTTGCTATAAAATGAATTCCTTCAGTCAAAACACGTTCAAACTCCTATTTCCTTCATATATATCCATTCTAAGAAGGTTCCATGCATAAACCTCTTTAAATGACCTTGTTTGAGAAAGAAAAACAGGAATAGCCTTACTTTTGCGAGTTAAAGCCAAATTGGTATTTTTGCTATAAAATGAATTCCTTCCGTCAAAACAAGTTCAAACTCCTATATCCTTCATATATATCCATTCTAAGAAGGTTCCATGCATAAACCTCTTTAAATTACCTTGTTTGAGAAAGAAAAACAGGAATAGCCTTCTTTTGCGGAATTAAGACGAAATTCGGATTTTTGCTTATAAACAGAAATTCCTTCAGTCAAAACAAGTTCAAACTCTTATTTCCTACATATATATCCATTCTAAGAAGGTTCCATGCATAAACCTCTTTAAATGACCTTGTTTGAGAAAGAAAAACAGGAATAGCCTTCTTTTGCGGAATTAAGACGAAATTCGGATTTTTGCTTATAAACACAAATTCCTTCAGTCAAAACAAGTTCAAACTCCTATGTCCCTCATATATATCCATTCTAAGAAGGTTCCATGAATAAACCTCTTCAAATGACCTTGTTTGAGAAAGAAAAACAGGAATAGCCTTACTTTTGCGAGTTAAAGCCAAATTGGTACTTTTGCTATAAAATGAATTCCTTCAGTCAAAACAAGTTCAAACTCCTATGTCCTTCATATATATCCATTCTAAGAATGTTCCATGAATAAACCTCTTCAAATGACCTTGTTTGAGAAAGAAAAACAGGAATAGCCTTACTTTTGCGAGTTAAAGCCAAATTGGTATTTTTGCTATAAAATGAATTCCTTCAGTCAAAACAAGTTCAAACTCCTGTGTCCTTCATATATATCCATTCTAAGAAGGTTCCATGCATAAACCTCTTTAAATGACCTTGTTTGAGAAAGAAAAACAGGAATAGCCTTCTTTTGCGGAATTAAGACGAAATTCGGATTTTTGCTTATAAACACAAATTCCTTCAGTCAAAACAAGTTCAAACTCCTATGTCCCTCATATATATCCATTCTAAGAAGGTTCCATGCATAAACCTCTTTAAATGACCTTGTTTGAGAAAGAAAAACAGGAATAGCCTTACTTTTGCGAGTTAAAGCCAAATTGGTATTTTTGCTATAAAATGAATTCATTCAGTCAAAACAAGTTCAAACTCCTATTTCCTTCATATATATCCATTCTAAGAAGGTTCCATGCATAAACCTCTTTAAATGACCTTGTTTGAGAAAGAAAAACAGGAATAGCCTTCTTTTGCGGAATTAAGACGAAATTCGGATTTTTGCTTATAAACACAAATTCCTTCAGTCAAAACAAGTTCAAACTCCTATGTCCCTCATATATATCCATTCTAAGAAGGTTCCATGCATAAACCTCTTTAAATGACCTTGTTTGAGAAAGAAAAACAGGAATAGCCTTACTTTTGCGAGTTAAAGCCAAATTGGTATTTTTGCTATAAAATGAATTCCTTCAGTCAAAACAAGTTCAAACTCTTATTTCCTACATATATATCCATTCTAAGAAGGTTCCATGCATAAAACTCTAAATGACCTTGTTTGAGAAAGAAAAACAGGAATAGCCTTACTTTTGCGAGTTAAAGCCAAATTGGTATTTTTGCTATAAAATGAATTCCTTCAGTCAAAACAAGTTCAAACGCCTGTGTCCTTCATATATATCCATTCTAAGAAGGTTCCATGCATAAACCTCTTTAAATGACCTTGTTTGAGAAAGAAAAACAGGAATAGCCTTACTTTTGCGAGTTAAAGCCAAATTGGTATTTTTGCTATAAAATGATTTCCTTCAGTCACAACAAGTTCAAACTAATTTGTCCTTCATATATATCCATTTCTAAGAAGGTTCCATGCATAAACCTCTTTAAATGACCTTGTTTGAGAAAGAAAAACAGGAATAGCCTTCTTTTGCGGAATTAAGACGAAATTCGGATTTTTGCTTATAAACACAAATTCCTTCAGTCAAAACAAGTTCAAACTCCTATGTCCCTCATATATATCCATTCTAAGAAGGTTCCATGCATAAACCTCTTTAAATGACCTTGTTTGAGAAAGAAAAACAGGAATAGCCTTACTTTTGCGAGTTAAAGCAAAATTGGTATTTTTGCTATAAAATGAATTCCTTCAGTCAAAACAAGTTCAAACTCCTATTTCCTTCATATATATCCATTCTAAGAAGGTTCCATGCATAAACCTCTTTAAATGACCTTGTTTGAGAAAGAAAAACAGGAATAGCCTTACTTTTGCGAGTTAAAGCCAAATTGGTATTTTTGCTATAAAATGAATTCCTTCAGTCAAAACAAGTTCAAACTCTTATTTCCTACATATATATCCATTCTAAGAAGGTTCCATGCATAAACCTCTTTAAATGAACTTGTTTGAGAAAGAAAAACAGGAATAGCCTTACTTTTGCGAGTTAAAGCCAAATTGGTATTTTTGCTATAAAATGATTTCCTTCAGTCACAACAAGTTCAAACTAATTTGTCCTTCATATATATCCATTTCTAAGAAGGTTCCATGCATAAACCTCTTTAAATGACCTTGTTTGAGAAAGAAAAACAGGAATAGCCTTCTTTTGCGGAATTAAGACGAAATTCGGATTTTTGCTTATAAACACAAATTCCTTCAGTCAAAACAAGTTCAAACTCCTATGTCCCTCATATATATCCATTCTAAGAAGGTTCCATGCATAAACCTCTTTAAATGACCTTGTTTGAGAAAGAAAAACAGGAATAGCCTTACTTTTGCGAGTTAAAGCCAAATTGGTATTTTTGCTATAAAATGAATTCCTTCAGTCAAAACAAGTTCAAACTCCTATTTCCTTCATATATATCCATTCTAAGAAGGTTCCATGCATAAACCTCTTTAAATGACCTTGTTTGAGAAAGAAAAACAGGAATAGCCTTCTTTTGCGGAATTAAGACGAAATTCGGATTTTTGCTTATAAACACAAATTCCTTCAGTCAAAACAAGTTCAAACTCTTATTTCCTACATATATATCCATTCTAAGAAGGTTCCATGCATAAACCTCTTTAAATGACCTTGTTTGAGAAAGAAAAACAGGAATAGCCTTACTTTTGCGAGTTAAAGCCAAATTGGTATTTTTGCTATAAAATGAATTCCTTCAGTCAAAACAAGTTCAAACTCCTATTTCCTTCATATATATCCATTCTAAGAAGGTTCCATGCATAAACCTCTTTAAATGAACTTGTTTGAGAAAGAAAAACAGGAATAGCCTTCTATTGCGGAATTAAGACGAAATTCGGATTTTTGCTTATAAACACAAATTCCTTCAGTCAAAACAAGTTCAAACTCCTATGTCCCTCATATATATCCATTCTAAGAAGGTTCCATGCATAAACCTCTTTAAATGACCTTGTTTGAGAAAGAAAAACAGGAATAGCCTTACTTTTGCGAGTTAAAGCCAAATTGGTATTTTTGCTATAAAATGAATTCCTTCAGTCAAAACAAGTTCAAACTCCTGTGTCCTTCATATATATCCATTCTAAGAAGGTTCCATGCATAAACCTCTTTAAATGACCTTGTTTGAGAAAGAAAAACAGGAATAGCCTTCTTTTGCGGAATTAAGACGAAATTCGGATTTTTGCTTATAAACACAAATTCCTTCAGTCAAAACAAGTTCAAACTCCTATGTCCCTCATATATATCCATTCTAAGAAGGTTCCATGCATAAACCTCTTTAAATGACCTTGTTTGAGAAAGAAAAACAGGAATAGCCTTACTTTTGCGAGTTAAAGCCAAATTGGTATTTTTGCTATAAAATGAATTCCTTCAGTCAAAACAAGTTCAAACTCCTATTTCCTTCATATATATCCATTCTAAGAAGGTTCCATGCATAAACCTCTTTAAATGACCTTGTTTGAGAAAGAAAAACAGGAATAGCCTTACTTTTGCGAGTTAAAGCCAAATTGGTATTTTTGCTATAAAATGAATTCCTTCCGTCAAAACAAGTTCAAACTCCTATATCCTTCATATATATCCATTCTAAGAAGGTTCCATGCATAAACCTCTTTAAATGACCTTGTTTGAGAAAGAAAAACAGGAATAGCCTTCTTTTGCGGAATTAAGACGAAATTCGGATTTTTGCTTATAAACAGAAATTCCTTCAGTCAAAACAAGTTCAAACTCTTATTTCCTACATATATATCCATTCTAAGAAGGTTCCATGCATAAACCTCTTTAAATGACCTTGTTTGAGAAAGAAAAACAGGAATAGCCTTCTTTTGCGGAATTAAGACGAAATTCGGATTTTTGCTTATAAACACAAATTCCTTCAGTCAAAACAAGTTCAAACTCCTATGTCCCTCATATATATCCATTCTAAGAAGGTTCCATGCATAAACCTCTTTAAATGACCTTGTTTGAGAAAGAAAAACAGGAATAGCCTTACTTTTGCGAGTTAAAGCCAAATTGGTATTTTTGCTATAAAATGAATTCCTTCAGTCAAAACAAGTTCAAACTCCTATTTCCTTCATATATATCCATTCTAAGAAGGTTCCATGCATAAACCTCTTTAAATGACCTTGTTTGAGAAAGAAAAACAGGAATAGCCTTACTTTTGCGAGTTAAAGCCAAATTGGTATTTTTGCTATAAAATGAATTCCTTCAGTCAAAACAAGTTCAAACTCCTATGTCCCTCATATATATCCATTCTAAGAAGGTTCCATGCATAAACCTCTTTAAATGACCTTGTTTGAGAAAGAAAAACAGGAATAGCCTTACTTTTGCGAGTTAAAGCCAAATTGGTATTTTTGCTATAAAATGAATTCCTTCAGTCAAAACAAGTTCAAACTCCTGTGTCCTTCATATATATCCATTCTAAGAAGGTTCCATGCATAAACCTCTTTAAATGACCTTGTTTGAGAAAGAAAAACAGGAATAGCCTTCTTTTGCGGAATTAAGACGAAATTCGGATTTTTGCTTATAAACACAAATTCCTTCAGTCAAAACAAGTTCAAACTCCTATGTCCCTCATATATATCCATTCTAAGAAGGTTCCATGCATAAACCTCTTTAAATGACCTTGTTTGAGAAAGAAAAACAGGAATAGCCTTACTTTTGCGAGTTAAAGCCAAATTGGTATATTTGCTATAAAATGAATTCCTTCAGTCAAAACAAGTTCAAACTCCTGTGTCCTTCATATATATCCATTTTAAGAAGGTTCCATGCATAAACCTCTTACAATGACCTTGTTTGAGAAAGAAAAACAGGAATAGCCTTACTTTTGCGAGTTAAAGCCAAATTGGTATTTTTGCTATAAAATGATTTCCTTCAGTCACAACAAGTTCAAACTAATTTGTCCTTCATATATATCCATTTCTAAGAAGGTTCCATGCATAAACCTCTTTAAATGACCTTGTTTGAGAAAGAAAAACAGGAATAGCCTTCTTTTGCGGAATTAAGACGAAATTCGGATTTTTGCTTATAAACACAAATTCCTTCAGTCAAAACAAGTTCAAACTCCTATGTCCCTCATATATATCCATTCTAAGAAGGTTCCATGCATAAACCTCTTTAAATGACCTTGTTTGAGAAAGAAAAACAGGAATAGCCTTACTTTTGCGAGTTAAAGCCAAATTGGTATTTTTGCTATAAAATGAATTCCTTCAGTCAAAACAAGTTCAAACTCCTGTGTCCTTCATATATATCCATTCTAAGAAGGTTCCATGCATAAACCTCTTTAAATGACCTTGTTTGAGAAAGAAAAACAGGAATAGCCTTCTTTTGCGGAATTAAGACGAAATTCGGATTTTTGCTTATAAACACAAATTCCTTCCGTCAAAACAAGTTCAAACTCCTATGTCCCTCATATATATCCATTCTAAGAAGGTTCCATGCATAAACCTCTTTAAATGACCTTGTTTGAGAAAGAAAAACAGGAATAGCCTTACTTTTGCGAGTTAAAGCCAAATTGGTATTTTTGCTATAAAATGAATTCCTTCAGTCAAAACAAGTTCAAACTCCTATATCCTTCATATATATCCATTCTAAGAAGGTTCCATGCATAAACTTCTTTAAATGACCTTGTTTGAGAAAGAAAAACAGGAATAGCCTTCTTTTGCGGAATTAAGACGAAATTCGGATTTTTGCTTATAAACACAAATTCCTTCAGTCAAAACAAGTTCAAACTCCTATGTCCCTCATATATATCAATTCTAAGAAGGTTCCATGCATAAACTTCTTTAAATGACCTTGTTTGAGAAAGAAAAACAGGAATAGCCTTACTTTTGCGAGTTAAAGCCAAATTGGTACTTTTGCTATAAAATGAATTCCTTCAGTCAAAACAAGTTCAAACTCCTATGTCCTTCATATATATCCATTCTAAGAATGTTCCATGAATAAACCTCTTCAAATGACCTTGTTTGAGAAAGAAAAACAGGAATAGCCTTACTTTTGCGAGTTAAAGCCAAATTGGTATTTTTGCTATAAAATGAATTCCTTCAGTCAAAACAAGTTCAAACTCCTGTGTCCTTCATATATATCCATTCTAAGAAGGTTCCATGCATAAACCTCTTTAAATGACCTTGTTTGAGAAAGAAAAACAGGAATAGCCTTCTTTTGCGGAATTAAGACGAAATTCGGATTTTTGCTTATAAACACAAATTCCTTCAGTCAAAACAAGTTCAAACTCCTATGTCCCTCATATATATCCATTCTAAGAAGGTTCCATGCATAAACCTCTTTAAATGACCTTGTTTGAGAAAGAAAAACAGGAATAGCCTTACTTTTGCGAGTTAAAGCCAAATTGGTATTTTTGCTATAAAATGAATTCATTCAGTCAAAACAAGTTCAAACTCCTATTTCCTTCATATATATCCATTCTAAGAAGGTTCCATGCATAAACCTCTTTAAATGACCTTGTTTGAGAAAGAAAAACAGGAATAGCCTTCTTTTGCGGAATTAAGACGAAATTCGGATTTTTGCTTATAAACACAAATTCCTTCAGTCAAAACAAGTTCAAACTCCTATGTCCCTCATATATATCCATTCTAAGAAGGTTCCATGCATAAACCTCTTTAAATGACCTTGTTTGAGAAAGAAAAACAGGAATAGCCTTCTTTTGCGGAATTAAGACGAAATTCGGATTTTTGCTTATAAACAGAAATTCCTTCAGTCAAAACAAGTTCAAACTCTTATTTCCTACATATATATCCATTCTAAGAAGGTTCCATGCATAAACCTCTTTAAATGACCTTGTTTGAGAAAGAAAAACAGGAATAGCCTTCTTTTGCGGAATTAAGACGAAATTCGGATTTTTGCTTATAAACACAAATTCCTTCAGTCAAAACAAGTTCAAACTCCTATGTCCCTCATATATATCCATTCTAAGAAGGTTCCATGAATAAACCTCTTCAAATGACCTTGTTTGAGAAAGAAAAACAGGAATAGCCTTACTTTTGCGAGTTAAAGCCAAATTGGTACTTTTGCTATAAAATGAATTCCTTCAGTCAAAACAAGTTCAAACTCCTATGTCCTTCATATATATCCATTCTAAGAATGTTCCATGAATAAACCTCTTCAAATGACCTTGTTTGAGAAAGAAAAACAGGAATAGCCTTACTTTTGCGAGTTAAAGCCAAATTGGTATTTTTGCTATAAAATGAATTCCTTCAGTCAAAACAAGTTCAAACTCCTGTGTCCTTCATATATATCCATTCTAAGAAGGTTCCATGCATAAACCTCTTTAAATGACCTTGTTTGAGAAAGAAAAACAGGAATAGCCTTCTTTTGCGGAATTAAGACGAAATTCGGATTTTTGCTTATAAACACAAATTCCTTCAGTCAAAACAAGTTCAAACTCCTATGTCCCTCATATATATCCATTCTAAGAAGGTTCCATGCATAAACCTCTTTAAATGACCTTGTTTGAGAAAGAAAAACAGGAATAGCCTTACTTTTGCGAGTTAAAGCCAAATTGGTATTTTTGCTATAAAATGAATTCCTTCAGTCAAAACAAGTTCAAACTCTTATTTCCTACATATATATCCATTCTAAGAAGGTTCCATGCATAAAACTCTAAATGACCTTGTTTGAGAAAGAAAAACAGGAATAGCCTTACTTTTGCGAGTTAAAGCCAAATTGGTATTTTTGCTATAAAATGAATTCCTTCAGTCAAAACAAGTTCAAACGCCTGTGTCCTTCATATATATCCATTCTAAGAAGGTTCCATGCATAAACCTCTTTAAATGACCTTGTTTGAGAAAGAAAAACAGGAATAGCCTTACTTTTGCGAGTTAAAGCCAAATTGGTATTTTTGCTATAAAATGATTTCCTTCAGTCACAACAAGTTCAAACTAATTTGTCCTTCATATATATCCATTTCTAAGAAGGTTCCATGCATAAAACTCTTTAAATGACCTTGTTTGAGAAAGAAAAACAGGAATAGCGTTACTTTTGCGAGTTAAAGCCAAATTGGTATTTTTGCTATAAAATGAATTCCTTCAGTCAAAACAAGTTCAAATTAATTTGTCCTTCATATATATCAATTCAAAGTAGGTTCCATGCATAAACCTCTTACAATGACCTTGTTTGAGAAAGAAAAACAGGAATAGCCTTACTTTTGCGAGTTAAAGCCAAATTGGTATATTTGCTATAAAATGAATTCCTTCAGTCAAAACAAGTTCAAACTCCTGTGTCCTTCATATATATCCATTCTAAGAAGGTTCCATGCATAAACCTCTTACAATGACCTTGTTTGAGAAAGAAAAACAGGAATAGCCTTACTTTTGCGAGTTAAAGCCAAATTGGTATTTTTGCTATAAAATGATTTCCTTCAGTCACAACAAGTTCAAACTAATTTGTCCTTCATATATATCCATTTCTAAGAAGGTTCCATGCATAAACCTCTTTAAATGACCTTGTTTGAGAAAGAAAAACAGGAATAGCCTTCTTTTGCGGAATTAAGACGAAATTCGGATTTTTGCTTATAAACACAAATTCCTTCAGTCAAAACAAGTTCAAACTCCTATGTCCCTCATATATATCCATTCTAAGAAGGTTCCATGCATAAACCTCTTTAAATGACCTTGTTTGAGAAAGAAAAACAGGAATAGCCTTACTTTTGCGAGTTAAAGCAAAATTGGTATTTTTGCTATAAAATGAATTCCTTCAGTCAAAACAAGTTCAAACTCCTATTTCCTTCATATATATCCATTCTAAGAAGGTTCCATGCATAAACCTCTTTAAATGACCTTGTTTGAGAAAGAAAAACAGGAATAGCCTTACTTTTGCGAGTTAAAGCCAAATTGGTATTTTTGCTATAAAATGAATTCCTTCAGTCAAAACAAGTTCAAACTCTTATTTCCTACATATATATCCATTCTAAGAAGGTTCCATGCATAAACCTCTTTAAATGAACTTGTTTGAGAAAGAAAAACAGGAATAGCCTTACTTTTGCGAGTTAAAGCCAAATTGGTATTTTTGCTATAAAATGATTTCCTTCAGTCACAACAAGTTCAAACTAATTTGTCCTTCATATATATCCATTTCTAAGAAGGTTCCATGCATAAACCTCTTTAAATGACCTTGTTTGAGAAAGAAAAACAGGAATAGCCTTCTTTTGCGGAATTAAGACGAAATTCGGATTTTTGCTTATAAACACAAATTCCTTCAGTCAAAACAAGTTCAAACTCCTATGTCCCTCATATATATCCATTCTAAGAAGGTTCCATGCATAAACCTCTTTAAATGACCTTGTTTGAGAAAGAAAAACAGGAATAGCCTTACTTTTGCGAGTTAAAGCCAAATTGGTATTTTTGCTATAAAATGAATTCCTTCAGTCAAAACAAGTTCAAACTCCTATTTCCTTCATATATATCCATTCTAAGAAGGTTCCATGCATAAACCTCTTTAAATGACCTTGTTTGAGAAAGAAAAACAGGAATAGCCTTCTTTTGCGGAATTAAGACGAAATTCGGATTTTTGCTTATAAACACAAATTCCTTCAGTCAAAACAAGTTCAAACTCCTATGTCCCTCATATATATCCATTCTAAGAAGGTTCCATGCATAAACCTCTTTAAATGACCTTGTTTGAGAAAGAAAAACAGGAATAGCCTTACTTTTGCGAGTTAAAGCCAAATTGGTATTTTTGCTATAAAATGAATTCCTTCAGTCAAAACAAGTTCAAACTCCTGTGTCCTTCATATATATCCATTCTAAGAAGGTTCCATGCATAAACCTCTTTAAATGACCTTGTTTGAGAAAGAAAAACAGGAATAGCCTTCTTTTGCGGAATTAAGACGAAATTCGGATTTTTGCTTATAAACACAAATTCCTTCAGTCAAAACAAGTTCAAACTCCTATGTCCCTCATATATATCCATTCTAAGAAGGTTCCATGCATAAACCTCTTTAAATGACCTTGTTTGAGAAAGAAAAACAGGAATAGCCTTACTTTTGCGAGTTAAAGCCAAATTGGTATTTTTGCTATAAAATGAATTCCTTCAGTCAAAACAAGTTCAAACTCCTATTTCCTTCATATATATCCATTCTAAGAAGGTTCCATGCATAAACCTCTTTAAATGACCTTGTTTGAGAAAGAAAAACAGGAATAGCCTTACTTTTGCGAGTTAAAGCCAAATTGGTATTTTTGCTATAAAATGAATTCCTTCCGTCAAAACAAGTTCAAACTCCTATATCCTTCATATATATCCATTCTAAGAAGGTTCCATGCATAAACCTCTTTAAATGACCTTGTTTGAGAAAGAAAAACAGGAATAGCCTTCTTTTGCGGAATTAAGACGAAATTCGGATTTTTGCTTATAAACAGAAATTCCTTCAGTCAAAACAAGTTCAAACTCTTATTTCCTACATATATATCCATTCTAAGAAGGTTCCATGCATAAACCTCTTTAAATGACCTTGTTTGAGAAAGAAAAACAGGAATAGCCTTCTTTTGCGGAATTAAGACGAAATTCGGATTTTTGCTTATAAACACAAATTCCTTCAGTCAAAACAAGTTCAAACTCCTATGTCCCTCATATATATCCATTCTAAGAAGGTTCCATGCATAAACCTCTTTAAATGACCTTGTTTGAGAAAGAAAAACAGGAATAGCCTTACTTTTGCGAGTTAAAGCCAAATTGGTATTTTTGCTATAAAATGAATTCCTTCAGTCAAAACAAGTTCAAACTCCTATTTCCTTCATATATATCCATTCTAAGAAGGTTCCATGCATAAACCTCTTTAAATGACCTTGTTTGAGAAAGAAAAACAGGAATAGCCTTACTTTTGCGAGTTAAAGCCAAATTGGTATTTTTGCTATAAAATGAATTCCTTCAGTCAAAACAAGTTCAAACTCCTATGTCCCTCATATATATCCATTCTAAGAAGGTTCCATGCATAAACCTCTTTAAATGACCTTGTTTGAGAAAGAAAAACAGGAATAGCCTTACTTTTGCGAGTTAAAGCCAAATTGGTATTTTTGCTATAAAATGAATTCCTTCAGTCAAAACAAGTTCAAACTCCTGTGTCCTTCATATATATCCATTCTAAGAAGGTTCCATGCATAAACCTCTTTAAATGACCTTGTTTGAGAAAGAAAAACAGGAATAGCCTTCTTTTGCGGAATTAAGACGAAATTCGGATTTTTGCTTATAAACACAAATTCCTTCAGTCAAAACAAGTTCAAACTCCTATGTCCCTCATATATATCCATTCTAAGAAGGTTCCATGCATAAACCTCTTTAAATGACCTTGTTTGAGAAAGAAAAACAGGAATAGCCTTACTTTTGCGAGTTAAAGCCAAATTGGTATATTTGCTATAAAATGAATTCCTTCAGTCAAAACAAGTTCAAACTCCTGTGTCCTTCATATATATCCATTTTAAGAAGGTTCCATGCATAAACCTCTTTAAATGACCTTGTTTGAGAAAGAAAAACAGGAATAGCCTTACTTTTGCGAGTTAAAGCCAAATTGGTATTTTTGCTATAAAATGAATTCCTTCCGTCAAAACAAGTTCAAACTCCTATATCCTTCATATATATCCATTCTAAGAAGGTTCCATGCATAAACCTCTTTAAATGACCTTGTTTGAGAAAGAAAAACAGGAATAGCCTTCTTTTGCGGAATTAAGACGAAATTCGGATTTTTGCTTATAAACAGAAATTCCTTCAGTCAAAACAAGTTCAAACTCTTATTTCCTACATATATATCCATTCTAAGAAGGTTCCATGCATAAACCTCTTTAAATGACCTTGTTTGAGAAAGAAAAACAGGAATAGCCTTCTTTTGCGGAATTAAGACGAAATTCGGATTTTTGCTTATAAACACAAATTCCTTCAGTCAAAACAAGTTCAAACTCCTATGTCCCTCATATATATCCATTCTAAGAAGGTTCCATGCATAAACCTCTTTAAATGACCTTGTTTGAGAAAGAAAAACAGGAATAGCCTTACTTTTGCGAGTTAAAGCCAAATTGGTATTTTTGCTATAAAATGAATTCCTTCAGTCAAAACAAGTTCAAACTCCTATTTCCTTCATATATATCCATTCTAAGAAGGTTCCATGCATAAACCTCTTTAAATGACCTTGTTTGAGAAAGAAAAACAGGAATAGCCTTACTTTTGCGAGTTAAAGCCAAATTGGTATTTTTGCTATAAAATGAATTCCTTCAGTCAAAACAAGTTCAAACTCCTATGTCCCTCATATATATCCATTCTAAGAAGGTTCCATGCATAAACCTCTTTAAATGACCTTGTTTGAGAAAGAAAAACAGGAATAGCCTTACTTTTGCGAGTTAAAGCCAAATTGGTATTTTTGCTATAAAATGAATTCCTTCAGTCAAAACAAGTTCAAACTCCTGTGTCCTTCATATATATCCATTCTAAGAAGGTTCCATGCATAAACCTCTTTAAATGACCTTGTTTGAGAAAGAAAAACAGGAATAGCCTTCTTTTGCGGAATTAAGACGAAATTCGGATTTTTGCTTATAAACACAAATTCCTTCAGTCAAAACAAGTTCAAACTCCTATGTCCCTCATATATATCCATTCTAAGAAGGTTCCATGCATAAACCTCTTTAAATGACCTTGTTTGAGAAAGAAAAACAGGAATAGCCTTACTTTTGCGAGTTAAAGCCAAATTGGTATATTTGCTATAAAATGAATTCCTTCAGTCAAAACAAGTTCAAACTCCTGTGTCCTTCATATATATCCATTTTAAGAAGGTTCCATGCATAAACCTCTTACAATGACCTTGTTTGAGAAAGAAAAACAGGAATAGCCTTACTTTTGCGAGTTAAAGCCAAATTGGTATTTTTGCTATAAAATGATTTCCTTCAGTCACAACAAGTTCAAACTAATTTGTCCTTCATATATATCCATTTCTAAGAAGGTTCCATGCATAAACCTCTTTAAATGACCTTGTTTGAGAAAGAAAAACAGGAATAGCCTTCTTTTGCGGAATTAAGACGAAATTCGGATTTTTGCTTATAAACACAAATTCCTTCAGTCAAAACAAGTTCAAACTCCTATGTCCCTCATATATATCCATTCTAAGAAGGTTCCATGCATAAACCTCTTTAAATGACCTTGTTTGAGAAAGAAAAACAGGAATAGCCTTACTTTTGCGAGTTAAAGCCAAATTGGTATTTTTGCTATAAAATGAATTCCTTCAGTCAAAACAAGTTCAAACTCCTGTGTCCTTCATATATATCCATTCTAAGAAGGTTCCATGCATAAACCTCTTTAAATGACCTTGTTTGAGAAAGAAAAACAGGAATAGCCTTCTTTTGCGGAATTAAGACGAAATTCGGATTTTTGCTTATAAACACAAATTCCTTCCGTCAAAACAAGTTCAAACTCCTATGTCCCTCATATATATCCATTCTAAGAAGGTTCCATGCATAAACCTCTTTAAATGACCTTGTTTGAGAAAGAAAAACAGGAATAGCCTTACTTTTGCGAGTTAAAGCCAAATTGGTATTTTTGCTATAAAATGAATTCCTTCAGTCAAAACAAGTTCAAACTCCTATATCCTTCATATATATCCATTCTAAGAAGGTTCCATGCATAAACCTCTTTAAATGACCTTGTTTGAGAAAGAAAAACAGGAATAGCCTTCTTTTGCGGAATTAAGACGAAATTCGGATTTTTGCTTATAAACACAAATTCCTTCAGTCAAAACAAGTTCAAACTCCTATGTCCCTCATATATATCAATTCTAAGAAGGTTCCATGCATAAACTTCTTTAAATGACCTTGTTTGAGAAAGAAAAACAGGAATAGCCTTACTTTTGCGAGTTAAAGCCAAATTGGTACTTTTGCTATAAAATGAATTCCTTCAGTCAAAACAAGTTCAAACTCCTATGTCCTTCATATATATCCATTCTAAGAATGTTCCATGAATAAACCTCTTCAAATGACCTTGTTTGAGAAAGAAAAACAGGAATAGCCTTACTTTTGCGAGTTAAAGCCAAATTGGTATTTTTGCTATAAAATGAATTCCTTCAGTCAAAACAAGTTCAAACTCCTGTGTCCTTCATATATATCCATTCTAAGAAGGTTCCATGCATAAACCTCTTTAAATGACCTTGTTTGAGAAAGAAAAACAGGAATAGCCTTCTTTTGCGGAATTAAGACGAAATTCGGATTTTTGCTTATAAACACAAATTCCTTCATTCAAAACAAGTTCAAACTCCTATGTCCCTCATATATATCCATTCTAAGAAGGTTCCATGCATAAACCTCTTTAAATGACCTTGTTTGAGAAAGAAAAACAGGAATAGCCTTACTTTTGCGAGTTAAAGCCAAATTGGTATTTTTGCTATAAAATGAATTCATTCAGTCAAAACAAGTTCAAACTCCTATTTCCTTCATATATATCCATTCTAAGAAGGTTCCATGCATAAACCTCTTTAAATGACCTTGTTTGAGAAAGAAAAACAGGAATAGCCTTCTTTTGCGGAATTAAGACGAAATTCGGATTTTTGCTTATAAACACAAATTCCTTCAGTCAAAACAAGTTCAAACTCCTATGTCCCTCATATATATCCATTCTAAGAAGGTTCCATGCATAAACCTCTTTAAATGACCTTGTTTGAGAAAGAAAAACAGGAATAGCCTTACTTTTGCGAGTTAAAGCCAAATTGGTATTTTTGCTATAAAATGAATTCATTCAGTCAAAACAAGTTCAAACTCCTATTTCCTTCATATATATCCATTCTAAGAAGGTTCCATGCATAAACCTCTTTAAATGACCTTGTTTGAGAAAGAAAAACAGGAATAGCCTTACTTTTGCGAGTTAAAGCCAAATTGGTATTTTTGCTATAAAATGAATTCCTTCAGTCAAAACAAGTTCAAACTCTTATTTCCTACATATATATCCATTCTAAGAAGGTTCCATGCATAAAACTCTAAATGACCTTGTTTGAGAAAGAAAAACAGGAATAGCCTTACTTTTGCGAGTTAAAGCCAAATTGGTATTTTTGCTATAAAATGAATTCCTTCAGTCAAAACAAGTTCAAACGCCTGTGTCCTTCATATATATCCATTCTAAGAAGGTTCCATGCATAAACCTCTTTAAATGACCTTGTTTGAGAAAGAAAAACAGGAATAGCCTTACTTTTGCGAGTTAAAGCCAAATTGGTATTTTTGCTATAAAATGATTTCCTTCAGTCACAACAAGTTCAAACTAATTTGTCCTTCATATATATCCATTTCTAAGAAGGTTCCATGCATAAAACTCTTTAAATGACCTTGTTTGAGAAAGAAAAACAGGAATAGCGTTACTTTTGCGAGTTAAAGCCAAATTGGTATTTTTGCTATAAAATGAATTCCTTCAGTCAAAACAAGTTCAAATTAATTTGTCCTTCATATATATCAATTCAAAGTAGGTTCCATGCATAAACCTCTTACAATGACCTTGTTTGAGAAAGAAAAACAGGAATAGCCTTCTTTTGCGGAATTAAGACGAAATTCGGATTTTTGCTTATAAACACAAATTCCTTCAGTCAAAACAAGTTCAAACTCCTATGTCCCTCATATATATCCATTCTAAGAAGGTTCCATGCATAAACCTCTTTAAATGACCTTGTTTGAGAAAGAAAAACAGGAATAGCCTTACTTTTGCGAGTTAAAGCCAAATTGGTACTTTTGCTATAAAATGAATTCCTTCAGTCAAAACAAGTTCAAACTCCTGTGTCCTTCATATATATCCATTCTAAGAAGGTTCCATGCATAAACCTCTTTAAATGACCTTGTTTGAGAAAGAAAAACAGGAATAGCCTTCTTTTGCGGAATTAAGACGAAATTCGGATTTTTGCTTATAAACACAAATTCCTTCAGTCAAAACAAGTTCAAACTCCTATGTCCCTCATATATATCCATTCTAAGAAGGTTCCATGCATAAACCTCTTTAAATGACCTTGTTTGAGAAAGAAAAACAGGAATAGCCTTACTTTTGCGAGTTAAAGCCAAATTGGTATTTTTGCTATAAAATGAATTCATTCAGTCAAAACAAGTTCAAACTCCTATTTCCTTCATATATATCCATTCTAAGAAGGTTCCATGCATAAACCTCTTTAAATGACCTTGTTTGAGAAAGAAAAACAGGAATAGCCTTCTTTTGCGGAATTAAGACGAAATTCGGATTTTTGCTTATAAACACAAATTCCTTCAGTCAAAACAAGTTCAAACTCCTATGTCCCTCATATATATCCATTCTAAGAAGGTTCCATGCATAAACCTCTTTAAATGACCTTGTTTGAGAAAGAAAAACAGGAATAGCCTTCTTTTGCGGAATTAAGACGAAATTCGGATTTTTGCTTATAAACAGAAATTCCTTCAGTCAAAACAAGTTCAAACTCTTATTTCCTACATATATATCCATTCTAAGAAGGTTCCATGCATAAACCTCTTTAAATGACCTTGTTTGAGAAAGAAAAACAGGAATAGCCTTCTTTTGCGGAATTAAGACGAAATTCGGATTTTTGCTTATAAACACAAATTCCTTCAGTCAAAACAAGTTCAAACTCCTATGTCCCTCATATATATCCATTCTAAGAAGGTTCCATGAATAAACCTCTTCAAATGACCTTGTTTGAGAAAGAAAAACAGGAATAGCCTTACTTTTGCGAGTTAAAGCCAAATTGGTACTTTTGCTATAAAATGAATTCCTTCAGTCAAAACAAGTTCAAACTCCTATGTCCTTCATATATATCCATTCTAAGAATGTTCCATGAATAAACCTCTTCAAATGACCTTGTTTGAGAAAGAAAAACAGGAATAGCCTTACTTTTGCGAGTTAAAGCCAAATTGGTATTTTTGCTATAAAATGAATTCCTTCAGTCAAAACAAGTTCAAACTCCTGTGTCCTTCATATATATCCATTCTAAGAAGGTTCCATGCATAAACCTCTTTAAATGACCTTGTTTGAGAAAGAAAAACAGGAATAGCCTTCTTTTGCGGAATTAAGACGAAATTCGGATTTTTGCTTATAAACACAAATTCCTTCAGTCAAAACAAGTTCAAACTCCTATGTCCCTCATATATATCCATTCTAAGAAGGTTCCATGCATAAACCTCTTTAAATGACCTTGTTTGAGAAAGAAAAACAGGAATAGCCTTACTTTTGCGAGTTAAAGCCAAATTGGTATTTTTGCTATAAAATGAATTCCTTCAGTCAAAACAAGTTCAAACTCTTATTTCCTACATATATATCCATTCTAAGAAGGTTCCATGCATAAAACTCTAAATGACCTTGTTTGAGAAAGAAAAACAGGAATAGCCTTACTTTTGCGAGTTAAAGCCAAATTGGTATTTTTGCTATAAAATGAATTCCTTCAGTCAAAACAAGTTCAAACGCCTGTGTCCTTCATATATATCCATTCTAAGAAGGTTCCATGCATAAACCTCTTTAAATGACCTTGTTTGAGAAAGAAAAACAGGAATAGCCTTACTTTTGCGAGTTAAAGCCAAATTGGTATTTTTGCTATAAAATGATTTCCTTCAGTCACAACAAGTTCAAACTAATTTGTCCTTCATATATATCCATTTCTAAGAAGGTTCCATGCATAAAACTCTTTAAATGACCTTGTTTGAGAAAGAAAAACAGGAATAGCGTTACTTTTGCGAGTTAAAGCCAAATTGGTATTTTTGCTATAAAATGAATTCCTTCAGTCAAAACAAGTTCAAATTAATTTGTCCTTCATATATATCAATTCAAAGTAGGTTCCATGCATAAACCTCTTACAATGACCTTGTTTGAGAAAGAAAAACAGGAATAGCCTTACTTTTGCGAGTTAAAGCCAAATTGGTATATTTGCTATAAAATGAATTCCTTCAGTCAAAACAAGTTCAAACTCCTGTGTCCTTCATATATATCCATTCTAAGAAGGTTCCATGCATAAACCTCTTACAATGACCTTGTTTGAGAAAGAAAAACAGGAATAGCCTTACTTTTGCGAGTTAAAGCCAAATTGGTATTTTTGCTATAAAATGATTTCCTTCAGTCACAACAAGTTCAAACTAATTTGTCCTTCATATATATCCATTTCTAAGAAGGTTCCATGCATAAACCTCTTTAAATGACCTTGTTTGAGAAAGAAAAACAGGAATAGCCTTCTTTTGCGGAATTAAGACGAAATTCGGATTTTTGCTTATAAACACAAATTCCTTCAGTCAAAACAAGTTCAAACTCCTATGTCCCTCATATATATCCATTCTAAGAAGGTTCCATGCATAAACCTCTTTAAATGACCTTGTTTGAGAAAGAAAAACAGGAATAGCCTTACTTTTGCGAGTTAAAGCAAAATTGGTATTTTTGCTATAAAATGAATTCCTTCAGTCAAAACAAGTTCAAACTCCTATTTCCTTCATATATATCCATTCTAAGAAGGTTCCATGCATAAACCTCTTTAAATGACCTTGTTTGAGAAAGAAAAACAGGAATAGCCTTACTTTTGCGAGTTAAAGCCAAATTGGTATTTTTGCTATAAAATGAATTCCTTCAGTCAAAACAAGTTCAAACTCTTATTTCCTACATATATATCCATTCTAAGAAGGTTCCATGCATAAACCTCTTTAAATGAACTTGTTTGAGAAAGAAAAACAGGAATAGCCTTACTTTTGCGAGTTAAAGCCAAATTGGTATTTTTGCTATAAAATGATTTCCTTCAGTCACAACAAGTTCAAACTAATTTGTCCTTCATATATATCCATTTCTAAGAAGGTTCCATGCATAAACCTCTTTAAATGACCTTGTTTGAGAAAGAAAAACAGGAATAGCCTTCTTTTGCGGAATTAAGACGAAATTCGGATTTTTGCTTATAAACACAAATTCCTTCAGTCAAAACAAGTTCAAACTCCTATGTCCCTCATATATATCCATTCTAAGAAGGTTCCATGCATAAACCTCTTTAAATGACCTTGTTTGAGAAAGAAAAACAGGAATAGCCTTACTTTTGCGAGTTAAAGCCAAATTGGTATTTTTGCTATAAAATGAATTCCTTCAGTCAAAACAAGTTCAAACTCCTATTTCCTTCATATATATCCATTCTAAGAAGGTTCCATGCATAAACCTCTTTAAATGACCTTGTTTGAGAAAGAAAAACAGGAATAGCCTTCTTTTGCGGAATTAAGACGAAATTCGGATTTTTGCTTATAAACACAAATTCCTTCAGTCAAAACAAGTTCAAACTCCTATGTCCCTCATATATATCCATTCTAAGAAGGTTCCATGCATAAACCTCTTTAAATGACCTTGTTTGAGAAAGAAAAACAGGAATAGCCTTACTTTTGCGAGTTAAAGCCAAATTGGTATTTTTGCTATAAAATGAATTCCTTCAGTCAAAACAAGTTCAAACTCCTGTGTCCTTCATATATATCCATTCTAAGAAGGTTCCATGCATAAACCTCTTTAAATGACCTTGTTTGAGAAAGAAAAACAGGAATAGCCTTCTTTTGCGGAATTAAGACGAAATTCGGATTTTTGCTTATAAACACAAATTCCTTCAGTCAAAACAAGTTCAAACTCCTATGTCCCTCATATATATCCATTCTAAGAAGGTTCCATGCATAAACCTCTTTAAATGACCTTGTTTGAGAAAGAAAAACAGGAATAGCCTTACTTTTGCGAGTTAAAGCCAAATTGGTATTTTTGCTATAAAATGAATTCCTTCAGTCAAAACAAGTTCAAACTCCTATTTCCTTCATATATATCCATTCTAAGAAGGTTCCATGCATAAACCTCTTTAAATGACCTTGTTTGAGAAAGAAAAACAGGAATAGCCTTACTTTTGCGAGTTAAAGCCAAATTGGTATTTTTGCTATAAAATGAATTCCTTCCGTCAAAACAAGTTCAAACTCCTATATCCTTCATATATATCCATTCTAAGAAGGTTCCATGCATAAACCTCTTTAAATGACCTTGTTTGAGAAAGAAAAACAGGAATAGCCTTCTTTTGCGGAATTAAGACGAAATTCGGATTTTTGCTTATAAACAGAAATTCCTTCAGTCAAAACAAGTTCAAACTCTTATTTCCTACATATATATCCATTCTAAGAAGGTTCCATGCATAAACCTCTTTAAATGACCTTGTTTGAGAAAGAAAAACAGGAATAGCCTTCTTTTGCGGAATTAAGACGAAATTCGGATTTTTGCTTATAAACACAAATTCCTTCAGTCAAAACAAGTTCAAACTCCTATGTCCCTCATATATATCCATTCTAAGAAGGTTCCATGCATAAACCTCTTTAAATGACCTTGTTTGAGAAAGAAAAACAGGAATAGCCTTACTTTTGCGAGTTAAAGCCAAATTGGTATTTTTGCTATAAAATGAATTCCTTCAGTCAAAACAAGTTCAAACTCCTATTTCCTTCATATATATCCATTCTAAGAAGGTTCCATGCATAAACCTCTTTAAATGACCTTGTTTGAGAAAGAAAAACAGGAATAGCCTTACTTTTGCGAGTTAAAGCCAAATTGGTATTTTTGCTATAAAATGAATTCCTTCAGTCAAAACAAGTTCAAACTCCTATGTCCCTCATATATATCCATTCTAAGAAGGTTCCATGCATAAACCTCTTTAAATGACCTTGTTTGAGAAAGAAAAACAGGAATAGCCTTACTTTTGCGAGTTAAAGCCAAATTGGTATTTTTGCTATAAAATGAATTCCTTCAGTCAAAACAAGTTCAAACTCCTGTGTCCTTCATATATATCCATTCTAAGAAGGTTCCATGCATAAACCTCTTTAAATGACCTTGTTTGAGAAAGAAAAACAGGAATAGCCTTCTTTTGCGGAATTAAGACGAAATTCGGATTTTTGCTTATAAACACAAATTCCTTCAGTCAAAACAAGTTCAAACTCCTATGTCCCTCATATATATCCATTCTAAGAAGGTTCCATGCATAAACCTCTTTAAATGACCTTGTTTGAGAAAGAAAAACAGGAATAGCCTTACTTTTGCGAGTTAAAGCCAAATTGGTATATTTGCTATAAAATGAATTCCTTCAGTCAAAACAAGTTCAAACTCCTGTGTCCTTCATATATATCCATTTTAAGAAGGTTCCATGCATAAACCTCTTTAAATGACCTTGTTTGAGAAAGAAAAACAGGAATAGCCTTACTTTTGCGAGTTAAAGCCAAATTGGTATTTTTGCTATAAAATGAATTCCTTCCGTCAAAACAAGTTCAAACTCCTATATCCTTCATATATATCCATTCTAAGAAGGTTCCATGCATAAACCTCTTTAAATGACCTTGTTTGAGAAAGAAAAACAGGAATAGCCTTCTTTTGCGGAATTAAGACGAAATTCGGATTTTTGCTTATAAACAGAAATTCCTTCAGTCAAAACAAGTTCAAACTCTTATTTCCTACATATATATCCATTCTAAGAAGGTTCCATGCATAAACCTCTTTAAATGACCTTGTTTGAGAAAGAAAAACAGGAATAGCCTTCTTTTGCGGAATTAAGACGAAATTCGGATTTTTGCTTATAAACACAAATTCCTTCAGTCAAAACAAGTTCAAACTCCTATGTCCCTCATATATATCCATTCTAAGAAGGTTCCATGCATAAACCTCTTTAAATGACCTTGTTTGAGAAAGAAAAACAGGAATAGCCTTACTTTTGCGAGTTAAAGCCAAATTGGTATTTTTGCTATAAAATGAATTCCTTCAGTCAAAACAAGTTCAAACTCCTATTTCCTTCATATATATCCATTCTAAGAAGGTTCCATGCATAAACCTCTTTAAATGACCTTGTTTGAGAAAGAAAAACAGGAATAGCCTTACTTTTGCGAGTTAAAGCCAAATTGGTATTTTTGCTATAAAATGAATTCCTTCAGTCAAAACAAGTTCAAACTCCTATGTCCCTCATATATATCCATTCTAAGAAGGTTCCATGCATAAACCTCTTTAAATGACCTTGTTTGAGAAAGAAAAACAGGAATAGCCTTACTTTTGCGAGTTAAAGCCAAATTGGTATTTTTGCTATAAAATGAATTCCTTCAGTCAAAACAAGTTCAAACTCCTGTGTCCTTCATATATATCCATTCTAAGAAGGTTCCATGCATAAACCTCTTTAAATGACCTTGTTTGAGAAAGAAAAACAGGAATAGCCTTCTTTTGCGGAATTAAGACGAAATTCGGATTTTTGCTTATAAACACAAATTCCTTCAGTCAAAACAAGTTCAAACTCCTATGTCCCTCATATATATCCATTCTAAGAAGGTTCCATGCATAAACCTCTTTAAATGACCTTGTTTGAGAAAGAAAAACAGGAATAGCCTTACTTTTGCGAGTTAAAGCCAAATTGGTATATTTGCTATAAAATGAATTCCTTCAGTCAAAACAAGTTCAAACTCCTGTGTCCTTCATATATATCCATTTTAAGAAGGTTCCATGCATAAACCTCTTACAATGACCTTGTTTGAGAAAGAAAAACAGGAATAGCCTTACTTTTGCGAGTTAAAGCCAAATTGGTATTTTTGCTATAAAATGATTTCCTTCAGTCACAACAAGTTCAAACTAATTTGTCCTTCATATATATCCATTTCTAAGAAGGTTCCATGCATAAACCTCTTTAAATGACCTTGTTTGAGAAAGAAAAACAGGAATAGCCTTCTTTTGCGGAATTAAGACGAAATTCGGATTTTTGCTTATAAACACAAATTCCTTCAGTCAAAACAAGTTCAAACTCCTATGTCCCTCATATATATCCATTCTAAGAAGGTTCCATGCATAAACCTCTTTAAATGACCTTGTTTGAGAAAGAAAAACAGGAATAGCCTTACTTTTGCGAGTTAAAGCCAAATTGGTATTTTTGCTATAAAATGAATTCCTTCAGTCAAAACAAGTTCAAACTCCTGTGTCCTTCATATATATCCATTCTAAGAAGGTTCCATGCATAAACCTCTTTAAATGACCTTGTTTGAGAAAGAAAAACAGGAATAGCCTTCTTTTGCGGAATTAAGACGAAATTCGGATTTTTGCTTATAAACACAAATTCCTTCCGTCAAAACAAGTTCAAACTCCTATGTCCCTCATATATATCCATTCTAAGAAGGTTCCATGCATAAACCTCTTTAAATGACCTTGTTTGAGAAAGAAAAACAGGAATAGCCTTACTTTTGCGAGTTAAAGCCAAATTGGTATTTTTGCTATAAAATGAATTCCTTCAGTCAAAACAAGTTCAAACTCCTATATCCTTCATATATATCCATTCTAAGAAGGTTCCATGCATAAACCTCTTTAAATGACCTTGTTTGAGAAAGAAAAACAGGAATAGCCTTCTTTTGCGGAATTAAGACGAAATTCGGATTTTTGCTTATAAACACAAATTCCTTCAGTCAAAACAAGTTCAAACTCCTATGTCCCTCATATATATCAATTCTAAGAAGGTTCCATGCATAAACTTCTTTAAATGACCTTGTTTGAGAAAGAAAAACAGGAATAGCCTTACTTTTGCGAGTTAAAGCCAAATTGGTACTTTTGCTATAAAATGAATTCCTTCAGTCAAAACAAGTTCAAACTCCTATGTCCTTCATATATATCCATTCTAAGAATGTTCCATGAATAAACCTCTTCAAATGACCTTGTTTGAGAAAGAAAAACAGGAATAGCCTTACTTTTGCGAGTTAAAGCCAAATTGGTATTTTTGCTATAAAATGAATTCCTTCAGTCAAAACAAGTTCAAACTCCTGTGTCCTTCATATATATCCATTCTAAGAAGGTTCCATGCATAAACCTCTTTAAATGACCTTGTTTGAGAAAGAAAAACAGGAATAGCCTTCTTTTGCGGAATTAAGACGAAATTCGGATTTTTGCTTATAAACACAAATTCCTTCATTCAAAACAAGTTCAAACTCCTATGTCCCTCATATATATCCATTCTAAGAAGGTTCCATGCATAAACCTCTTTAAATGACCTTGTTTGAGAAAGAAAAACAGGAATAGCCTTACTTTTGCGAGTTAAAGCCAAATTGGTATTTTTGCTATAAAATGAATTCATTCAGTCAAAACAAGTTCAAACTCCTATTTCCTTCATATATATCCATTCTAAGAAGGTTCCATGCATAAACCTCTTTAAATGACCTTGTTTGAGAAAGAAAAACAGGAATAGCCTTCTTTTGCGGAATTAAGACGAAATTCGGATTTTTGCTTATAAACACAAATTCCTTCAGTCAAAACAAGTTCAAACTCCTATGTCCCTCATATATATCCATTCTAAGAAGGTTCCATGCATAAACCTCTTTAAATGACCTTGTTTGAGAAAGAAAAACAGGAATAGCCTTACTTTTGCGAGTTAAAGCCAAATTGGTATTTTTGCTATAAAATGAATTCATTCAGTCAAAACAAGTTCAAACTCCTATTTCCTTCATATATATCCATTCTAAGAAGGTTCCATGCATAAACCTCTTTAAATGACCTTGTTTGAGAAAGAAAAACAGGAATAGCCTTACTTTTGCGAGTTAAAGCCAAATTGGTATTTTTGCTATAAAATGAATTCCTTCAGTCAAAACAAGTTCAAACTCTTATTTCCTACATATATATCCATTCTAAGAAGGTTCCATGCATAAAACTCTAAATGACCTTGTTTGAGAAAGAAAAACAGGAATAGCCTTACTTTTGCGAGTTAAAGCCAAATTGGTATTTTTGCTATAAAATGAATTCCTTCAGTCAAAACAAGTTCAAACGCCTGTGTCCTTCATATATATCCATTCTAAGAAGGTTCCATGCATAAACCTCTTTAAATGACCTTGTTTGAGAAAGAAAAACAGGAATAGCCTTACTTTTGCGAGTTAAAGCCAAATTGGTATTTTTGCTATAAAATGATTTCCTTCAGTCACAACAAGTTCAAACTAATTTGTCCTTCATATATATCCATTTCTAAGAAGGTTCCATGCATAAAACTCTTTAAATGACCTTGTTTGAGAAAGAAAAACAGGAATAGCGTTACTTTTGCGAGTTAAAGCCAAATTGGTATTTTTGCTATAAAATGAATTCCTTCAGTCAAAACAAGTTCAAATTAATTTGTCCTTCATATATATCAATTCAAAGTAGGTTCCATGCATAAACCTCTTACAATGACCTTGTTTGAGAAAGAAAAACAGGAATAGCCTTCTTTTGCGGAATTAAGACGAAATTCGGATTTTTGCTTATAAACACAAATTCCTTCAGTCAAAACAAGTTCAAACTCCTATGTCCCTCATATATATCCATTCTAAGAAGGTTCCATGCATAAACCTCTTTAAATGACCTTGTTTGAGAAAGAAAAACAGGAATAGCCTTACTTTTGCGAGTTAAAGCCAAATTGGTACTTTTGCTATAAAATGAATTCCTTCAGTCAAAACAAGTTCAAACTCCTGTGTCCTTCATATATATCCATTCTAAGAAGGTTCCATGCATAAACCTCTTTAAATGACCTTGTTTGAGAAAGAAAAACAGGAATAGCCTTCTTTTGCGGAATTAAGACGAAATTCGGATTTTTGCTTATAAACACAAATTCCTTCAGTCAAAACAAGTTCAAACTCCTATGTCCCTCATATATATCCATTCTAAGAAGGTTCCATGCATAAACCTCTTTAAATGACCTTGTTTGAGAAAGAAAAACAGGAATAGCCTTACTTTTGCGAGTTAAAGCCAAATTGGTATTTTTGCTATAAAATGAATTCATTCAGTCAAAACAAGTTCAAACTCCTATTTCCTTCATATATATCCATTCTAAGAAGGTTCCATGCATAAACCTCTTTAAATGACCTTGTTTGAGAAAGAAAAACAGGAATAGCCTTACTTTTGCGAGTTAAAGCCAAATTGGTATTTTTGCTATAAAATGAATTCCTTCAGTCAAAACAAGTTCAAACTCTTATTTCCTACATATATATCCATTCTAAGAAGGTTCCATGCATAAAACTCTAAATGACCTTGTTTGAGAAAGAAAAACAGGAATAGCCTTACTTTGCGAGTTTAAAGCCAAATTGGTATTTTTGCTATAAAATGAATTCCTTCAGTCAAAACAAGTTCAAACGCCTGTGTCCTTCATATATAACCATTCTAAGAAGGTTCCATGCATAAACCTCTTTAAATGACCTTGTTTGAGAAAGAAAAACAGGAATAGCCTTACTTTTGCGAGTTAAAGCCAAATTGGTATTA
>NW_027457451.1:0-31553 GCF_027942865.1 Odontesthes bonariensis
TCCAACAAACAAGCTGTAGCTGCAGATCTGAGCTCATGTTGAGGACTGAATAAAGAAAAGCAATAAGAGTCTGAGCAGAAAGAGTTTTACCATCATTCAGCCGCGAGCTTCAGCAGGTCAACGGCAGACGGCCGGATGTGAGCAGCAGGAGGAAGGTGCTGGAAACAGGGGGAGGAAATAATGACTGGAACAGAGTCCGTGCTCCACTGAACACATTAACCAACATTAAACCGTTGGTTAATGTTGGTTAATGAGTCAGAGATGGAGAGGGGGGGGGGGGGGGGGGGGGGGGGGGGGGGGCTCTGCTTCCCAAACTGGCAGCTGGTTCGACAGAGAGGGGCCTGATAACTGAAGGCTCTGCCTCCCAAACTGGCAGCTGGTTCCACAGAGAGGGGCCTGATTACTGAAGGCTCTGCCTCCCAAACTGGCAGCTGGTTCCACAGAGAGGGGCCTGATAACTGAAGGCTCTGCCTCCCAAACTGGCAGCTGGTTCCACAGAGAGGGGCCTGATAACTGAAGGCTCTGCCTCCCAAACTGGCAGCTGGTTCCACAGAGAGGGGCCTGATTACTGAAGGCTCTGCCTCCCAAACTGCCAGCTGGTTCCACAGAGAGGGGCCTGATAACTGAAGGCTCTGCGTCAAAATTGTGTCAAAGAGGGTGACGATCAGTAGATCAACCCTCATCTTACTTTGAAGCTCCAGAAGTGACGTCGACGCAGCTTTAGCAGCAGAGAAGCTATCAGGCTTGTGTTGATAATAATAAACTCCTGGACTATGTACAAACTTCCAAATGCATCGTTTTGTGAGTACAGACCATATTTGTACTACTGTAGAAGTTTGGTGTCATGGCATGTGATTTTAGTGTGGTAATTTTGGAGATACTGCCAGGGTCCGTTAGCGCTTGTACGAAGCTATTCGGGATAACTCAGTAACTCAGCTGATGTTCAGCCAATATCGGAAAAACTTCGGGTGGGCTACTTGGCTGGATGTCACGGTTCAAATGACCCCAGGGTGAATCTACTCCGAAACACTTTCTAAGGCTGCATTGAACGGTAACGTTGTGTCCGCTGCCATGTTGGATTAACGCTCTACGAGCTTCGGTGTAGCGCATAGACGTCGTCATCGTCTTGCTGCCCCCCCCCCCCCCCCCCCCGTTCTGTGATTGGTTCCCAAACTCTGGCAAAAAAAAGTGCGGTGGTTTCCAGGCTGACTTTGCAGTGAGAATGAAATCGAGCGCAAAGCAGCATGGGATTTCCCAGGCTAGCATTAAATATACTTAAATAATTTGAGTGCAAATACTTACAAAGGGTTTTTTAAGTTGTTTTTTTCAGTGCATCTAAGTCTCTCAGATTTAATGAACTGAGTTTATCTTGAGTTTTCAGAATAAATGATCTTGTTTTTCAGAATAAATTCCTGGCCTGTAGCTCGGTTATTGATCTGGTATCCCATAAATCTCGGGTTTTATTGACGGTGAAACTTTGTAATCTGCTTCCAGCTGCTGCAGAAATGAGAAAGTTGCGGCTCGGCGTCCCGCTGCGGGTCCGCGCGCCTCCGCCTGACACGCGCTGTCACGCGCACAGCAGAAGTGCTCATCAGAACGGATCATTTCACTAAAGCGCGAGACGGTGGAGGCATCATCATCAGTCACCCCCCCCCCCCTCCACACGGGACGCGGGGACTCGGTGACGTCAGCGGGGCTGTTATAAAGCCGCGCGCACGGGACGGAGGCAGAATCCTCGCGCCGCTGACTGACAGGTGAGAAAGATGGTGACCTCCTCGCGCCTCCGCTGCCTCCTCGTGCTGCTGCTCTCCTTCACCGCCTCCGTCAGCTGCTCCTCCGCCGGCCAGAGGGACTCCAAGCTCCGCCTGCTGCTGAGCCGGAGCCCGCTGCTCAGCCCCAAACAGGTCCGGCACACGCACACGCACACGCACAGGGGCGCAAACTTTCAGCCAAAATCATCTCTTTGGTTCTTATTTTTAAACTAAAAAAAACATTAAAGAAAAGTCTATTTATCAGAATCAGGGAGAAGTTTATATTTTATTTTATTTTTATTAAACTAAATCAAACATCAAAGATATGTTTTTATTGATCAGAATCACGGAGATTTATATTTAATTTAATTTAATTTAAATTTCATTTTATTTAAATTTTATTTTATTTATATTTTATTTTATTTCATAAAACTAAATTGTTAATGCCCTGTGATGGACTGGCGGCCTGTCCAGGGTGTACCTGCCTCTCGCCCATTGACTGCTGGGATAGGCTCCAGCCCCCCCGCGACCCGACCGACGGATTCAGCGGTATAGATAATGGATGGATGGATAAATTGTTAATTTGTTTTTTATAAAAACAACACTTTAAATCAAAGTTAGTAAATCCAGAAATATCAGAAAAAATGACGCATTTTTCACTTTTTTTTTATACCAAACGGATCGATAAATGTGATCAGGCGGCTGATAATCTGAAATGTGATGCTGAATAATCAGAGTTTATTTCTAACTGCAGAATAAAAATGGGATGTTTAAGGAATCCGTAAATAATAAACATTTTTTGTTAAAAAGAGAGATTTAAATTCAGATTAAAGCAGTTTTTAATCTCTTGTGAAACGTGTTCAATAATATTTCAAACCTTTTTTTGTCTCAATCTGCTGAAACACATCAAGCCTAATTTTTCCTTCTTTAAACGACAAAGAAAAATAATTTTTTGATGCATGTGTTTCTTTCTGAAAGGTTTGAATCAAACGTTTCATCATATCTGAGGCTCGGTTCGGGAACTGTTCCCTGTTAAAGAGTCACTGTTTGAATAAAAGCTTCCAATCATTTCTCAGATATTTCTTAAATTCTGAAACTTTCTGAGTGAAATCATTGGACGTGAAGCAGCTGGTTCGGGTTTAACATCCGGTTCTGATCTGTTTCAGAACCTCAGCTTGGACCCGGATCAGGTTATTCCTGATTTTACATTCCTTAATGTCAGCTGAAGGGGAAACTGGGAGTCTGTATTTAGATAAATATATAGAATATAACTCGGGCTGGGTGAGTTAACTCGTTAGTTATTTAACGCCGATAAATATTTCATCACGCATTAATGCAGTTTTTTTTAAATTTATTTATTTTTTATACAATTTTTTTGGAGCTTTTGTGCCTTTAATGGAAAGTTCATAGAGGAAGCAGGGGGCAGAGAGAGGGGGAACAACACGCAGCACAGGTGTAACCCGTACCGGGGCAGCTGCAGCGAGGACTGTAGCCTCTGTACACGGAGCGCCTGCTGTACCCACTACGCCACCGAATTATATATTATATATATATATATATATATATATAGATTATATAATATAATATAACATATATTATATTATACTATATATTCTATATTTATATTATTATATATATACATCCATCCATCCATTTTCTATAGCCGCTGAATCCGTCGGTCGGGTCGCGGGGGGCTGGAACCCATCCCGGCGGTCTATATATATACATATTATATTATATATTATATAATCTATATATAAAGTCTCAGATTTGGAGGTGCTGATTCTCATCCCAGCCGCTTCACACTCGGCTGCGAACCGCTCCAGTGAGAGCTGAAGGTCACGGCCCGACAACGCCAACAGAACCACATCGTCCGCAAAAAGCAGAGACCCGATTCTGAGGTCGCCAAACCGGACCCCCTCAACGCCCTGGCTGCGCCTAGAAATTCTGTCCATAAAAATTATGAACAGAATCGGTGACAGAGGGCAGCCCTGACGGAGTCCAACCCTCACAGGAAACATGTCCGACTTACTGCCGGCAATGCGGACCAAACTCTGACACCGGTCATACAGAGACCGGACAGCCCATATCAAGGCGGATGACAGGCGGATCGGTGCGGCGTCTGCAGTGATGCGGGCTCTGCACCGGCCCGTCGTGGTGAAGAAGGAGCTGAGCCAGAAGGCCAAGCTCTCGATTTACCGGTCAATCTATGTTCCTACCCTCACCTATGGTCACGAGCTGTGGGTAGGGACCGAAAGAACGAGATCCTACCCTCACCTATGGTCACGAGCTGTGGGTAGTGACCGAAAGAACGAGATCCTACCCTCACCTATGGTCACGAGCTGTGGGTAGTGACCGAAAGAACGAGATCGCGAATACAAGCGGCCGAAATGAGTTTCCTCCGCAGGGTGTCTGGGCTCTCCCTTAGAGATAGGGTGAGAAGCTCGGTCATCCGGGAGGGGCTCGGAGTAGAACCGCTGCTCCTCCGCATCGAGAGGAGTCAGATGAGGTGGCTCGGGCATCTGGTGAGAATGCCTCCTGGGGCATCTGGTTAGGATGCCTCCTGGGGCATCTGGTTAGGATGCCTCCTGGGGCATCTGGTTAGGATGCCTCCTGGGGCATCTGGTTAGGATGCCTCCTGGGGCATCTGGTTAGGATGCCTCCTGGGGCATCTGGTTAGGATGCCTCCTGGACGCCTCCCCGGTGAGGTGTTCCGGGCCCGTCCCACTGGGAGGAGGCCCCGGGGAAGACCCAGGACACGTTGGAGAGACTATGTCTCTCGGCTGGCCTGGGAACGCCTCGGGGTCCCCCCAGAAGAGCTGGAGGAAGTGGCCGGGGACAGGGACGTCTGGGTCTCTTTGCTCAAGCTGCTGCCCCCGCGACCCCGGAGAAGATGATGGATGGATGGATGGATATATATATATATATATATATATATATATATATAGTATTTTCTTGGCGTCTAGTTGATGAAAGCTTCAGCCCGACTCTGTGGAACACTGAAGGAGCTTTAACAGCAGCAGTTATGGAGCTGAAGCCGGACTCCATCTGGTTCTGTTTCCTTTTGGCTTTTCAGTGACTCGGTAAGTTAAAGAGTTAAATAATTAAAGAGTTGAAGAGTTAAAGAGTTAAATAGTTAAATAATTAAAGAGTTGAAGAGTTAAATAGTTAAATAATTAAAGAGTTGAAGAGTTAAAGAGTTAAAGAGTTAAAGAGTTAAAGAGTTGAAGAGTCGGTCGACCAGAACCAGGAGGACAGAACCCGGTACTGACCTATCCCGTCAGTTCTGTCTTTATTGATGCAGTCACAGTTTCACTTCTTAAAGAACAAACTGAATCCAGTAATTCAGCCGGTGCCTCTGAGCTCAGGCTGAATGAGGACACAGAACTCCTTCAGAACAAGTGGAACAAACTGCCAGTGGAGATTAAACTTTCACCAAATGGAGACATTTTTAAATCCAGGTTAAAAACTTTTCTGTTCTCATGTGTCTATGCATGAAATCTGCACGATATCTTTGAACTTATCTGGACTGTTGCTGGTTTTTAAATTCATTTTAATAATTTTATTTGTTTCTCTTGATGTTCTTTTATGTATTTTTAATGCTTCTTCCACTCCCTGCTGCAATGCTTTTATTTTATGTAAAGCACTTTGAATTGTTTGTACATGAAATGTGCTAAATAAATACATTTTATTTTATTTTTTATTTTTTTAAACAGGAACATCCACTTTTTATTGATCAGAAACTGATCTGATCAGATGACTCTGAATAGTTTAAAACTTTAGTTTTGGTTTAAAACTGCTCCTCTGACTCCAGAACCAACCAGTTCAAACCAGTTCACACCCACGTGCACAGAGCGGGCTGGAGGGTTGGAGGGTTGGAGGGTTGGCGGGTTGGTGGGTGGGGTTACAGCCCACCTGGTTCAGGTCAGGGTAACATCCCCGTTTCCATGCAGATAAACTCTTCATTGTAATGAATTACAGCAAAGGTTCTGTTCCAGTTTAATTAGCTGCTCTGCCTTCACCAGGAACCAGGAACTGGACTCAGGAACAGAATAATTCTGGTCTAATGATGTAGCTCTCTGCTGAACATTTCCTCTTTGTGTCTGCAGGACATGTCCCGCTCCACGCTGGCCGAGCTGCTCCTCTCGGACCTCCTGCAGGTGGAGAACGAGGCTCTGGAGGAGCAGAACTTCCCTCTGAGTGAAGGGGACCCCGAAGACATCCGTGTTGACCTGGAACGGGCCGCCGGCAGCGGGCCGATGCTCGCCCCCCGAGAGAGGAAAGCCGGCTGCAAGAACTTCTTCTGGAAGACCTTCACCTCCTGCTGAGCGCCATCTCCTCCTTCTGTACAGAAACTGCGTGGATCAGACTGTCTGTGATTAGTTTGGATGACATGTTTAGATTTTTCTGAGCTGATTCTTTCTGAATGTAAACATGATGAAACTATTTTTAATTGTTGGTTTGAATAAAATCAGTTTGAGACAAAGCTCTGTCCTGTCTGCTGAGGAGGAGGAGGGGAAATAAAAGCCTTGGTCAGGATGAGGAGCAGCTGATTAGTCACATGATCCCAGCAGCTCTGAAAGCAGGAAAACTGCCACACGGATAGTTTGGCTGTGTGAGAGTCTGGTTAACTGGTTTACTGGTTTACTGGTTTGACTGGTTTAACCTCAGGCTGGAATTGCAGATGTATTAATGTGGAGGTGAAACTTTAAGCTTCAGCTCAGTCTGATGTGGAACAGTTAGGGTGAGTCCTTAACCAGTTAACCAGTTAGGGTGAGTCTGTAACCGGTTAGGGTGGGTCAGCAACCAGTTAACCAGTTAGGGTGGGTCAGTAACCAGTTAACCAGTTAGGATGAGTCTGTAACCAGTTAGGGTGAGTCAGTAACCAGTTAACCAGTTAGGGTGAGTCTGTAACCAGTTAGGATGAGTCAGTAACCAGTTAACCAGTTAGGGTGAGTCGGTAACCAGTTAGGGTGAGTCTGTAACCAGTTAGGGTGAGTCAGTAACCAGTTAACCAGTTAGGGTGAGTCGGTAACCAGTTAACCAAAGTGTTTAATGACATATGTCTGAATACAGACGGTGGAAAAATGTCAGTCTTAGTTTTACTGGCTCTTAGTGCTGCATTTGATACAGTTGACCACAATATATTACTGAAAAGACTGGAAAACTGGGCGGGTCTTTCCGGAACTGTACTAAACTGTTTCAAAACATACTTAGAGAACATGAAGTACTTTGTGTCAATAGGTAACTTTACATCTGAGCACACAAGAATCACATGTGGAGTTCCCCAAGGTTCCATCCTGAGACCTCTTCTGTTTAACATCTACATGCTCCCACTGGCACAGATTATAAAAAACAACAGAATAAACTACCACAGCTATGCAGATGACACGCAGATATATATTACAATGTCACCAGGAGACCGAGGCCCTGTACAGGCTCTTGGTAAATGCATTGAAGAGATTAATGACTGGATGTGCCACAACTTTCTCCAGCTAAACAAAAACAAAACTGAGGTAATCGTCTTTGGAGCCAAAGAGAAACGATTACAGGTCACTACAGAACTTCAATCTATACACCTAGAAACTACCAACCAGGCCAGAAATCTGGTTGTAGTGATGGACTCAGACCTAAATTTGGAAAAACACATTAAGGCAGTAACAAAGTCAGCCTACTATCACCTTAAGAATATATCAAGGTTAAAGGATCTGATGTGTCAGCAGGACCTAGAAAAACTAGTCCCTGCATTCATCTTCAGTCGGCTTGATTACTGTAACAGCATCTTTACAGGTCTACCTAAAAACTGCAGCTCAGTCAGAGCTCTGCTGCTCGAGTCCTCACTGAGACCAAAGAAGTGGAGCACATCAGTCCAGCTCTGAGGTCTTTACTCCGGCTGCCTGTCCATCAGAGGATAGACTTTAAAGTTCTGATGCTGGTCTATAAAGCTCTGAATGGTCCAGGACCAGAATGCATCAGTGACCTCCTGACCCAGTATGAACCTTCCAGACCCCTCAGCTCATCTGGATCCGGTCTTCTATCAGTTCGCAGAGTCAGAACCGGACATGGAGGAGCTGGATTCAGCTTCTATGCTCCACATGTCTGGAACAAACTCCCAGAAAGCCTCAGATCAGCTGGAACACTCAGTGTGTTTAAGTCCAGGCTGAAGACACACCTATTTTCAGCTGTGTCTGAATAAAGCTCCAAATCTGAAGCTTGAGTTTCAAAACTTAATCACATTTTAACTCCTGATTTTATCTATTGTTCTTATTTATTTCGTTTTTGTTTAAAATTTAAATCCTGCTTTTTATATCTACTGTTTTAATGTATCTGTAAAGCACTTTGAATCGCCTTGTAGTTGAATTGTGCTGTATAAATAAACTTGACTTGCCTTGCCTAGGGTGAGTCATTAACCAGTTAGGGTGAGTCTGTAACCAGTTAGGGTGAGTCTGTAACCAGTTAACCAGTTAGGGTGAGTCTGTAACCAGTTAGGGTGAGTCTGTAACCAGTTAACCAGTTAGGGTGAGTCTGCAACCAGAAAGGGTGAGTCTGCAACTAGTTAGGGTGAGTCTGTAACCAGTTAACCAGTTAGGATGAGTCTGTAACCAGTTAGGGTGAGTCTGTAACCAGTTAACCAGTTAGGGTGAGTCTGTAACCAGTTAACCAGTTAGGATGAGTCTGTAACCAGTTAAGGTGAGTCTTTAACCAGTTAACCAGTTAGGGTGAGTCAGTAACCAGTTAACCAGTTAGGGTGAGTCTGTAACCAGTAAGAGTGAGTCTGTAACCAGTTAAGGTGAGTCTGTAACCAGTTAGGATGAGTCTGTAACCAGTTAGGATGAGTCTGTAACCAGTTAGGATGAGTCTGTAACCAGTTAACCAGTTAGGATGAGTCTGTAACCAGTTAACCAGTTAGGATGAGTCTGTAACCAGTTAAGGTGAGTCTGTAACCAGTTAACCAGTTAGGGTGAGCCTGTAACCAGTAAGGGTGAGTCTGTAACCAGTTAAGGTGAGTCTGTAACCAGTTAACCAGTTAGGGTGAGTCAGTAAACAGTTAACCAGTAAGGGTGAGTCTGTAACCAGTTAAGGTGAGTCTGCAACCAGTTAGGGTGAGTCTGTAACCAGTTAACCAGTAAGGGTGAGTCTGTAACCAGTTAACCAGTTAGGGTGAGTCTGTAACCAGTTAAGGTGATTCTGTAACCAGTTAACCAATTAGGGTGAGTCTGTAACCAGTTAACCAGTAAGGGTGAGTCTGTAACCAGTTAAGGTGAGTCTGCAACCAGTTAGGGTGAGTCTGTAACCAGTTAAGGTGAGTCTGCAACCAGTTAGGGTGAGTCAGTAACCAGTTAACCAGTAAGGGTGAGTCTGTAACCAGTTAACTAGTTAGGGTGAGTCTGTAACCAGTAAGGGTGAGTCTGTAACCAGTTAAGGTGAGTCTGTAACCAGTTAACCAGTTAGGGTGAGTCTGTAACCAGTTAAGGTGAGTCAGTGACCAGTTAACCAGTTAGGATGAGTCTGTAACCAGTTAAGGTGAATCTGTAACCAGTTAATCAGTTAAGGTGAATCTGTAACCAGTTATGATGAGTCTGTAACCAGTTAACCAGTTAAGGTGAGTCTGTAACCAGTTAACCAGTTAGGGTGAATCTGTAACCAGTTAACCAGTTAGGATGAGTCTGTAACCAGTTAAGGTGAGTTTGTAACCAGTTAACCAGTTAAGGTGAGTCTGTAACCAGTTAACCAGTAAGGGTGAGTCTGTAACCAGTTAAGGTGAGTCTGCAACCAGTTAGGGTGAGTCTGTAACCAGTTAACCAGTAAGGGTGAGTCTGTAACCAGTTAACCAGTTAGGGTGAGTCTGTAACCAGTTAAGGTGATTCTGTAACCAGTTAACCAATTAGGGTGAGTCTGTAACCAGTTAACCAGTAAGGGTGAGTCTGTAACCAGTTAAGGTGAGTCTGCAACCAGTTAGGGTGAGTCTGTAACCAGTTAAGGTGAGTCTGCAACCAGTTAGGGTGAGTCTGTAACCAGTTAACCAGTAAGGGTGAGTCTGTAACCAGTTAACTAGTTAGGGTGAGTCTGTAACCAGTAAGGGTGAGTCTGTAACCAGTTAAGGTGAGTCTGTAACCAGTTAACCAGTTAGGGTGAGTCTGTAACCAGTTAAGGTGAGTCTGCAACCAGTTAGGGTGAGTCAGTAACCAGTTAACCAGTAAGGGTGAGTCTGTAACCAGTTAACTAGTTAGGGTGAGTCTGTAACCAGTAAGGGTGAGTCTGTAACCAGTTAAGGTGAGTCTGTAACCAGTTAACCAGTTAGGGTGAGTCTGTAACCAGTTAAGGTGAGTCAGTAACCAGTTAACCAGTTAGGATGAGTCTGTAACCAGTTAAGGTGAATCTGTAACCAGTTAATCAGTTAAGGTGAATCTGTAACCAGTTAACCAGTTATGATGAGTCTGTAACCAGTTAACCAGTTAGGATGAGTCTGTAACCAGTTAACCAGTTAAGGTGAGTCTGTAACCAGTTAACCAGTAAGGGTGAGTCTGTAACCAGTTAGGGTGAGTTTGTAACCAGTTAACCAGTTAAGGTGAGTCTGTAACCAGTTAACCAGTTAGGGTGAGTCTGTAACCAGTTAACCAGTTAGGGTGAGTCTGTAACCAGTTAACCAGTTAAGGTGAATCTGTAACCAGTTAACCAGTTAGGATGAGTCTGTAACCAGTTAAGGTGAGTTTGTAACCAGTTAACCAGTTAAGGTGAGTCTGTAACCAGTTAACCAGTTAGGGTGAGTCTGTAACCAGTTAACCAGTTAAGGTGAGTCTGTAACCAGTTAACCAGTTAGGGTGAGTCTGTAACCAGTTAACCAGCTAAGGTGAGTCTGTAACCAGTTAACCAGTTAAGGTGAGTCTGTAACCAGTTAACCAGTTAGGGTGAGTCTGTAACCAGTTAACCAGTTAAGGTGAGCCTGTAACCAGTTAACCAGTTAGTGTGAGTCTGTAACCAGTTAACCAGTTAGGATGAGTCTGTAACCAGTTAACCAGTAAGGGTGAGTCTGTAACCAGTTAACCAGTTAGGATGAGTCTGTAACCAGTTAACCAGTAAGGGTGAGTCTGTAACCAGTTAACTAGTTAAGGTGAGTCTGTAACCAGTTAACCAGTTAAAGTGAGTCTGTAACCAGTTAACCAGTAAGGGTGAGTCTGCACCACCTTTCTGAGCTGATATTGATCTCTACCCTCTGCTGGAGCTTTTTGGCCCGTTCTGCTGTTGTTCTGTAAAACACTAAATGTGCTGCGTGGATAAAATAGATCGATTGAAAAAAGCTTCGCAAAGTATTCAGTTCCACGGTTTATCTTCCTCTGATGCCTCAGATGCAGCTTCAGTTCCTCAGCAGGTAAACGGCATCATGTCCTCTGTCCAGCCGTCTCACAGTGACGGCAGCAGGTAACTTTTGAATGCTCCGTCCTGTGTTTACAGAAAGCTTGTGTGACACATCGTGGTGTCTCACTCTGACGCCGGGTCCTCTCCACACGCCTCAGATTGGCTGTAATTGCTGTCTGGTCTGAATGATGCAGGAGGAAGCGAGGACAGAAATGAAATTCCAACTAAAACCAACATCTTCCATCAATCATCCAAAGTGTTTACGGCAGAGTGAATGATTTCCACCAGATAATTAAATGTTGACATTTTCCTGAGGAAATGGAGACGGGTATAAACCTTTTCCTGTATCAGCACAGCATTCATTTTCCTTGTTTTTTAGTCAACTGCAGGAAACTTTTATGAATAATTATGATTACAATTAATTGAATTCCAATTGGCTTGAATTGGACTTTATTATCTAAGTGCCTTGAGATGACATTTGTTGTATTTGGCGCTATATAAATAAAACTGAATTGAATTGAAACACTTGGTGAAGGTTTATGATCTGCAGGAAAGCCAAATTAACTCGTCTGGAACTTGTTTTGTGACCTGAAACCTGAAACAAAGTTGTTCCTGCAGTTCACCACCATTTTCCAGCTGGAATTGCTTCTCTATGGATGGATGGGTGGAGGGGTGGATGGATGGATGGAGGGGTGGATGGATGGAGGGGTGGATGGAGGGATGGATGGATGGATGGGTGGATGGATGGATGGATGGATGGATGGATGGGTGGATGGATGGATGGATGGATGGATGGAGGGGTGGATGGAGGGATGGATGGATGGATGGGTGGATGGATGGATGGATGGACGGATGGATGGATGGATGGATGGAGGGGTGGATGGAGGGATGGATGGAGGGGTGGATGGATGGAGGGATGGATGGAGGGGTGGATGGAGGGGTGGATGGAGGGGTGGATGGAGGGATGGATGGAGGGGTGGATGGATGGAGGGATGGATGGATGGGTGGATGGATGGATGGATGGACGGATGGATGGATGGATGGATGGAGGGGTGGATGGAGGGATGGATGGAGGGGTGGATGGATGGAGGGATGGATGGAGGGGTGGATGGAGGGATGGATGGAGGGGTGGATGGGTGGATGGATGGATGGATGGGTGGATGGATGGATGGATGGAGGGGTGGATGGAGGGATGGATGGATGGATGGTTAAACTGGTGTTAAACTGGTTAAACTGGTGTTAAACAGGAGTTAAACTGGTTAAACAAGAGTTAAACCGGTTAAACTGGTGTTAAACCGGTTAAACAGGAATTAAACTGGTTAAACGGGTAAACAAGAGTTAAACCGGTTAAACTGGTGTTAAACTGGTTAAACAGGTGTTAAACTGGTGTTAAACTGGTGTTAAACCGGTTAACCAGGAATTAAACTGGTTAAACTGGTTAAACGGGTAAACAAGAGTTAAACCGGTTAAACTGGTGTTAAACCGGTTAAACAGGAATTAAACTGGTTAAACTGGTTAAACAGGTGTTAAACTGGTTAAACAGGTGTTAAACTGGTGTTAAACTGGTTAAACAGGTGTTAAACTGGTGTTAAACTGGTTAAATTGGTGTTAAACAGGAGTTAAACCGGTTAAACTGGTGTTAAACTGGTTAAACTGGCTCCCAGTCTCAGGCAGAGCAGCACACTCAGGCTGGATGTGTGCATGAAGCAGCTGCTGCAGTCAGATTAGCAGCTCCTTTCACTCATTAGCTCTTTGTTAAGAAAAGCTTTCAGGAATTAGAATGAGAGCATCTGACTGACAGCTTAGACACACCGGATGGGTCGATCATGTGACAGATATCAGGTCACATGACCTGTTCAGCTATTTAGACGTATGTAATCACCACCTGTGGGGCTCCGTCTGATCAACGGTGAAAGCTCTGCTGTTTGTCACGAGCTGCGTTTACCTTATGTTGGCAATATTCTGGAAATATTTTTAAGATGATAAAATCCTGTCTTTGTTACATTTCTAATATGTGAGATAAAATCCAGCTCAGAGTAAAAAAGAACACCCAGATTTTTCACACGTTGAGAAGATTTAAACTTTAGTAGTTTTGGTAAAATTATCTCTCTCCTGTCTTCAGGATCAATAATCAAAACTTCAGTCTTGCCCTGGTTGAGCTGTTAGAAATTCTCTGCCATCCATGACTTTATATCTGAAATACAGTTTAAAAGAACGTTAACTGATTCTCGGTCATCAGGAGACACGGCGATGTATAGCTGTGTATCATCAGCATATCATATGTACAGCTGCGTATCATCAGCATATCATATGTACAGCTGCGTATCATCAGCAAATCAGATGTACAGCTGTGTATCATTGGCATAGCTGTGAAAACGAACGCCATGTCTCCTAAAGACATCCCCAAGTGGCAACATGAACAGATTAAAAAGCAATGGGCCTAAAATCGATCCTTGGGGAACCCCACACTTGATTTCATGAATTCTTGATGACGTACACCAGCTTCTGAGTAGTTATTGCTGTTCCTTTAGCAGCAGCTAACGCTAACAGCTTAGCTAATGAAGATGACGTACACCAACTTCTAAGGAGTTGTGGCTGCTCCTTTAGCAGCAGCTAATGCTAACAGCTTAGCTAATGAAGATGACGTACACCAGCTTCTAAGGAGTTATTGCTGCTCCTTTAGCAGCAGCTAACGCTAACAGCTTAGCTAATGAAGATGACGTACACCAGCTTCTAAGTAGTTATTGCGGTTCTTTTAGCAGCAGCTAACGCTAACAGCTTAGCTAATGAAGATGACGTACACCAACTTCTAAGGAGTTATTGCTGCTCCTTAAGCAGCAGCTATCGCTAACAGCTTAGCTAATGAAGGTGACGTACACCAGCTTCTAAGGAGTTATTGCTGTTCCTTTAGCAGCAGCTAACGCTAACAGCTTAGCTAATGAAGGTGACGTACACCAACTTCTAAGGAGTTAGTGCTGCTCCTTTAGCAGCAGCTAACGCTAACAGCTTAGCTAATGAAGATGAAGTACACCAACTTCTAAGGAGTTATTGCTGGTCCTTTAGCAGCAGCTAATGCTAACAGCTTAGCTTAGCTAATGAAGGTGACGTACACCAACTTCTAAGGAGTTATTGCTGCTCCTTTAGCAGCAGCTAATGCTAAAAGCTTAGCTAATGAAGGTAACGTACACCAGCTTCTCAGGAGTTATTACTGTTCCTTTCTGAAAGATGAACATTATTATTCCCACATTACTTTGTTAGCTGAACGGTTCCGTTCTGTAACTCATCAGCCTGCAGCTGTGTTGTTAAAGGTGTGTTTCCAACACAACACCGGTCCTCTCCTCGCTCTCGGTGTGCTAACGTTACATTATCGGCATGTTTCTGATAAAGATGGAGGCCTCCAACAAAGAGATGTTAGAACAGTGAAACACATAATTAAAAGCAGCCATGTCTACTTTTAATTTTGCAATTTTCCAATCAGGAGCTGTTTGGAGCATCTGTGGAACATTCAGACAGCTGAGGCCTAACAGCTCGCTGATGCTTCAGACCTGCGGTGACCTTTGACCCGTGAGCTCAGCGGCTGTTTAGGTGAGCGTGCAGGTGTCTTCCATCTTCATCAGAAAGCTGCCACGACGCCTCACACCTCCCGGTCTCCCTGAGAAGCGTCGGCTTATTCAAGTTTATTCAATAAACAGGAAGCAGCTGCTGCAGCCGCACAAAAAAAGCCTCATCCGCCAATCAGCTCCTCAGCCAATCAGAGACGAGCGTTTAAACAGCTTCAATAAACTGTAATTTGCTTTAATTACAGCTGAAAGCTTCCCTGGAATGGCACACAGGCGCCTTTTAACAGTGTGTGTGTGTGTGTGTGTGTGTGTGTGTGTGCACGTGTGCGTGTTTGAATGACTGCTGATGGCGTGTCACCTTAAAAAGTTTATTCTTTCAGAACAAAAAGACGACTAATCGGATGCAGCATTCAGCATCTGACACGCTGATGATGTCACTGCCTCTCAAAGGGGTCAAAGGTCAAACTGCCATTGGCACGTCTGGACCAATTGCAGAGCGGCCGACAGACTGAGGAACAAAGCCGGTTGCCGCGGTTACGTTATCAACAGTCTGCAGGTTTGGAGGCGAGTCAGACTGTGTCAGGTTTCTGGCGAGCCCCGGGGCATGATGGGTAAAAACGGCGAGCCCCGAGTTCCGTCTGCAGGTGGGCGATACGGGGAGTGGGCGGAGCCACGGCGGAGAGTTCGACCTTTAAGGGACTTGGCTTCAGAGTGGCCTTTAACTCCTGCAGCAGCTGCTTCTGTCTGATCCACAAACATCTGTTCAACATCTGCTCAGGAGAGCGTCGGCGGGGCAACACGTGGAGCGCTTCCTTTATTAAAACGCTCATTTATCCGTGTAAAAGTGACACATTCTGTAAATGTCTCGGTTTTATGGTGAATCTCATGTCTGAATACCTGCTTCCAAAACTTTGAGGCTGATATTTCGGCCAAAAGATTCTGTTGTTGGTCTAAAAACAACAACTATGAATTCTACAGGCGGCACAAAGACGCACGCCGAGATGCAAAGTGACCAAAAGCAGATTCATAAAGATATTAAAGATGTCTACAAAACCACCAAAAAGAGACAACAACTCCAACAGACACAAAATTGCCGAAAGCAGATTCAAAATCAACCCAAAAAGCTATAAAATGACGACAAAGATCCATAAAACTACCATAAAGAAGGTCAGAGCTACATCAGGAAGTAACTTTAACACAAAGACACAAAGAAATATGGAAGGAAGCAGAACACATTGGGCCTCATGCAAGAACATTTTCATATTTTTATTCTAAATTTCTCTCACTTTTTTCGTACGAAGGTCTCAAACGAACACGCCACGTCAGATTCAACAAACGCTCTTAACTTCGAAAAAGTGTCTAAACGATGAATGCCACCTGTGCGTATTTAAGTGCACGTGCACGAGGATAGTAGATTTGCATTCTCCACGCCCAAAATGATACCATATAAGGCCACGCTGTTTGTTTCCTGTGCCAGGAAGCGTTAATTCATGAGAACGGCACCAAGGCGCAAAAAGAACAACTTCACTGGCTCTGAGACTGAAGTTCTGGAATTACGGGCCTGCTAAAGCCAAGGAGTGGGACAAAATCACGACTGCTGTTAGTTCTGTCAGAACCACTCCCATCAAAACGAGACGAGAAACAGAGATGAATTTCAGAAGCTTATTCTGAATGCATACAATTTATATTTGGCGGTATGGCTCTGTTCGGAGGAAGTTCCCGACTTTTCCATGAGCTCCATGGAAGCCAAGACAGGGAACAGCAGCATCCTCAGGTGGAGTGCCTTCCATTTGCTGTAAAGGCAACAAACCCCCCAACAGACCATACCGGAACGCAGCCAGCCAATTGATTAGTTGGAACCAGGGTATCCTACCCCCCGACGAATTATTAGCTACCAATTTTTATTGGGGCAAGCATTGACCTCAACCACTTAGGTACACCCTAAAAAATATGGTCAGTCTCCACAGCAGCGACAGCGCTTTGCGGCAGGCAAAGCTAAGCAACATCCAAGCAAAGCAAAGCAACATCCAAGCAAAGCAGAGCAACATCCAAGCAAAGCAAAGCAACATCCAAGCAAAGCAAAGCAACATCCAAGCAAAGCAGAGCAACATCCAAGCAAAGCAGAGCAACATCCAAGCAAAGCAGAGCAACATCCAAGCAAAGCAAAGCAACATCCAAGCAAAGCAGAGCAACATCCAAGCAAAGCAAAGCAACATCCAAGCAAAGCAAAGCAACATCCAAGCAAAGCAGAGCAACATCCAAGCAAAGCAGAGCAACATCCAAGCAAAGCAGAGCAACATCCAAGCAAAGCAAAGCAACATCCAAGCAAAGCAGAGCAACATCCAAGCAAAGCAAAGCAACATCCAAGCAAGCAGAGCCTTTACCACACTTCACCTGACCCACCTAGGAAGTTAAAATCACCGTGACCTTGCATTTTTTTTCTATCCACACAATTAAACAAGCCATAGAGCATAACACAAATGACCTCTGTCATTGCTGTTCATGCCATCAATTCCGGAAGCGGTTTTAATGATTTGACTTCATCCCAAATTATTTTCGATCTTAATCAGTATCTTTCATGCAAGTTAAGCCCCAGTGGCTCTTGTTTTATTTAAACAGAGGCACAGCTGCACAATGTGTGTTTTGTTTTTTTTATTAAAACCGAGCGACCTAAAAATGTATCCACTGTTTAAAAATTTATAATTCCCAGAGCTCATTTACCAGTTGAATAAATATTCAAAGGTAGTTCAGTCAGCCAAGTACACTTAGGCCTGATTTATGGTCGGAAACCAGGTCGTCTGCGTGTGTGTCGCAGTTAACGCAGACACCCCCCCCCCCTACGCAGACACTCTGGTGCACCTCCTCAAAATTGTAACTCACCGCAGACATCGCCGCAGGGAGGAGAGAAAGGAGGCCTCTGATTGGTCAACTCTACATCCGCTCTACACTATGCGTATTTCCGGTTTGCTAACCGGCTGACGCTAACCGTGCTAACCGTGATGATTCTTTCCCTCTCTGCCAGCTCCAGTAGTAGCAATATTTCTTCTATTTCTAGATCGATCAGCTGCATCTCAATCAAAGTGCGCATTCGTCCAGTCGCCATTGTTGTTGAATGACCTCCGTAACCGTAACACCCACAATCCTAGCTTGTTCGTGATGGTCCCTCTTGCGTTGTGGCGTGGGATTAACATAGCGCAGACAGCGCTTCAAGGCATAAATCAAAAATAACTGCGTCGTGTCTGCGACAAGCTCACTGCGACACACTGCTGCGAAGTATACACGAGCCTTTAGGCTCCATTACCAATAACAATACAAAACATGTATATCAACTGATTGCTATACAGAATCAAATTACAGAAGCTGTATGCAACGATTGCTGTGCAGCAAATCTCCTAACAACTCATCCAAATCTAAATTTTTGCACGTTTAGACTCAATACTGAGAATTGCTAAACCTGTGAGTCTGTTCTCTGACATAGTTGAACGCAGGTGATTTTGATGAGTTTAAGAGCTGAACTCCTCTGCATGGTTCCAAACACAGTTCTGCTAGCCTTAGCCACCACTAGCATACTAGCCAACGCAAACTAGCAGACTTTTTAAGAACGGTTCATAGAACAACAATGATATGAAATGCCACACTTCAATTGGTTCAGTTCAAGATGTCAAAGGCTAGCCAGTAGCTAGCTAGTTCAACGTTTCCAGTTAGGTAGCGCCAGCTATCTGTTACCGAACTGGCTTGAAAAGCTATCTTGTGGCTACCTTGACATGAGGTAACCCATAGGCACAAAGCACTCCACACTCCAACACGACAGGTGCGCCGCACCCATCAGACTGTAATGCATACATACCACAGCCGTGTGCAGCACCTGTTGCACCTTAGAAGCATCACCGCGAGGATCCAAACGGACCAATCAGGAGGATGGTTTGTAATCCAAATGAGCCGGCATAAGACCCGCGCCACACAGCTACAGTCACGCAAAATCATGTGAAATCGGTGTAAGATAGCCGCGTGTCTTACCGCGGCTGCCCTGCTAGGAGCCCGCCGCGGCCTACCTCGACTCTGCCCGCGCGCGCTGTGGGCAGCCCGCCCGGTGCCGCGTCCCGGCTCGCCGGACTTGGGAAGGTCGAAATCCTCCGAGTCCCCCGGCAGGCGGGGATCCACGCCGGACGACAGGGCAAGCAGCAGCAGCAACACAATACTAGCATCGGCGCGTATGCTAATCGGAGCTACGTCTTTCAAGCAGAAAGCAAAAAAAAGCAGTGACAGCAAACCAAGTTTAAATGAAGCGCCCCAAATGCCAGCATCCAATTGCGAGCAGCAGCTGATTACCCATTGAGCGCAGCTGGTTGCGGAGCCACAAGGGTTGGGTCGGCGTCAGCCAATAGGCCAGAACTACCGCGGTGCTCCATTTCTGTGTCTCCTGTGGCTGCCACAGAAGTGAAGAAAAAGTGGTTCCATATGAAGATGGCTTCAAAAGAACGTCTCGCCATGGCCAGGCGTTCGATGACTGAGGAGGTCAAAGGGTTGCACTGTCACGCATTTCCATGGAGGATGTTCCCCTGCATCAACCTGACTGTGAAGATGTGGCCAACGTACCTGACTGTAATGGTACGTTGTTTTCATAAATTCAGTGTCATAATGAACAACTACCATGGAAAAAAAGAATATTTAAACAAGATTTAACCTTGTAGCACCCAGCATATGAATAATCACTGAAAAAAATCATTTAGGCTCTTCTTGCATCTTTTTGGGTGGGAATAAACCAATATTTTTAGAATTGGGCTATTTTTGATCATTTTAGGCAATGTTGCATTTTTGCAACTTTGTACTTTCCTGATTCATTTTGTAATAATACAGTTTGGAGAGCTGACCTCCCATTAGCGCTGTGAAAGGTGGACAAAGCAGAGTGTAACTCACTGAGCCAAGAAAATGATGCTGTGACATAAAATGTAATGTAAAAAAATATTACACATGAATGTAAATAATCTATATCAATTTAAAAAATCAAGTAATGTAGTTTAAATAAAAATATAATGTAAATAAATAAAAAGCTTGTTGCATATCTGCAGGTTAAGCTCCTCCGATTCTAATCATTTTCCCTTTGTTCAAATGTTGTAAACAGCCAATCATGTTCAGTCATTTTATTTAGACGCAGCCCCACAGCCGGGACCATCTGATGCTCCAGCTCGCCGCCGTCTCCCTCGCACACGAGTGGTATCTGACGCGGTGCTGAAAAACCAAGAGCGGATTCTCAAATGTCTGCAGAAAATGTCCGGCACGTTGGAGAAGGTTGCAACTAGCATGCATGCATAGCAGATGTGTTGACAACTTCTCAGAATAAAATGTAAAACAAAAACCTTTCCAAGTCCTTGATTATTTTAAATTACAGCCCGATAGCCCTGAAGCCGTGCAATCAGTGGTTGCCTCATCATGATGGCCCTTTGATGGGCCAGTCCATGGGGGGGGTCATCTGGCATGCCGTCTGCCTGGGCTGGTTCAGGTACTTGGACACCATCATGCAAAACGCAGCGTGCCAGGATAATCTTTCATGCTTTCTCTGGGCTACAGAGCAGTTTCCCCCCCGCTGTATCCAGACACATCCACCTGGCCTTCAACACACCAACAGTGCGCTCCACCACTGCACCGGTGCACGTATGACTCGTTACAGCAGTGGTTCTCAAACCTTTTTGGTCATTCCCCACTTTGAACAGGTGGGGATTTCCAAGCCCCACCGGCCCCCCGTCGCCCCAACAAAAATATTGATAAATTACATTTCAACTTTATTGAACTAACACCAAGTAACATCATATTTTATAATGAATCAAAATCAATAACATCAAATAACACAAAGTTCAAAAAGAGAAAATAAAAGCGTTCCATTTGCAATCTGTGCAAAAAAACAAAAGCAACTCAAATGTATCCTGCATTAGTGGCTGCAGTGAGCCTGTTTTGCACAACTTCTCAGAACGTGGCTGCAGGCTTGAAACTGCCACTGAGTCACGCTCAATGCTGAGCTGAGATCTGTGTTTTGTTTTCAGAGACGCCACAGCTGAGCAGCATGTGGCTGCACTGCGGGATTCTGTATGTAACTTTGTATGAGGCCGTTTGTGCTCGACTGTTAACCGCAGCCTTTACAGGCGCTGCTCCTGCTGTCGATTTTCTTTTAAAGAAATCCAGCGGCTTGTTAACGTGACAGGGTGTGTTATAGTGATGGGATACTCCAGTTTGTGTGAGTCACTCACTAAAATGAATCGGGTTTTCGAGTCACTTGAATCAATCTCGTACTCGCGCCACGGAATGCACAAACAAGTTCCAACAGACGTCCCAACTCATTGTGAAAAAGGCTCAAAATCAAGAAGTCTCCAAGGCCAAACATTTAGTTTTCTTTCTTGCTCTCTAAATAAATTCAAATAACCCAAATAGCCAATAAATTAACATTCAGTGCGAAACAGTGCAAAATTATAGTAAAATGTATGAAACTGTGCACGAATAGAACATTTAAATGACCTAAACAATAGTGCAAAAATAATAATATTTTAGCATTCAACACTGCACTGGTGCTGGCTCCTTTTTGGTCCGAGCCACACATTTATCCATGTTGCTCACGGTTACGCTGCCTGCTACCTCGCTGTCCCGCCGCAATTAACAACCCGACGTCAATCATTGTTTTTGCACTTTAGTTCCAGGTTACGTTTTTCTCCCAATGCGCTCTCATAATTTTAGCTCTTCATTATTACTTTGTTTGGTGTTTTGTTTAGTGAATTATCTTTTTTGTCAATAAAGAAAAGCATTTAAAGACATGGTTGGTAATCCTGTTCAGAAACACATTTTGTAATACTGGGTGAAATGGTCCGTCTATCCTGAGAGAAATCTATACCAGATGTATTTAGAAAAAGGGACGAAAATAATCAGACCTCTGTGGCAGCTGCAGGACTGAGAAAAAGCTGACCAATCCGAGATCAGCGGGACGCTGATCTCGGATTGGTCGCCTACAAAAAACCAATCAGATGCCTCTGCTTTCTGCCTACGCCCCCCTCTGCCGGCTCCCTGCTCCGTGTGCGCATGCGGTTCCACCGGCTTTGGATGAAGCACTGACGGAATGGGGAGGGGGGGGTGGAGCTTAGAGGAGGGGACACTTTCGAATCTTGCTAGCTCTCTTGCTAGCTCTCTAGGATTACCTACCATAGCTTTAAGATGGGGCATGAAATTTTAAATTTCCTCCCGTTTGTCGCGCCCCACCCTTTGAGAAGTCCTGCGTTACAGGGCTGACGAAGGGTGTCAACAGCCAGGGGGCTAAAGCATAGCCTCGATCACCTGGAGAAAATAGTAGATTTTAGGTAAATAATGCATTCAGGTAAGTTTGCATGGTGAATATTAACAATCAGACGAGTCACTTACCAACAAGACAGCCATCTCCATGCGCGCCTTGTTCAAGACGCGTGCCAACTGCGCTACTTTGCAGCGCAAATGAGTCGTGCGCTCCCCCAGGCCATCGAGCAATGACATTTAAAAATGGAGCTAACATGATAGGCAGTGTTTGTTAGTTAGTTAGTTACCTGCAGTGTTAGCCGAGGACATGCTAACGTTGCTAAAGTTGCTGGGTTCAGATTCACCGACGTTAATCATTCATTCATAGTTATTGCATGTTGGTAGTATTTCCTCCCTTTGGTGAAATATTCACTTTGCAAGTTGCCCTGTTGTCGTCTTTTTTAGGGATGTGTAACCAAACTTTCGAGCGTTTGTACCGCTTGGGCGCCATGTTTACTGTTGGCTGCTGGCTGCGCTGGACTCGCCACGCAACGCTGCGTGGTGACGTCATTCGCGCCCACTGGCATCGATAAGGGAATCGTTTGCAAAATCGCCAAAACGATTCCAAGGAACTGAAACACTGGGAACCGGTTCTCAACAAGAACCGGTTTTCGATTCCCATCCCTACACGTAAATTCTGTTCGTACCTGAAAGAAAACGTAAAATACGAAAAGATTGGTGAATGTTCTCTTAAATCACTCGTACGCACCACTTAAGAACAAATCTGTGCGTACGGACGGTTGTTGCATGAGGCCCGATGTTTCTCATCTAACTTTGTTGGGTTCTTGACTTTTCTTGAACTTGACCTTCACATGTGCTGCTTTGTGTGTCTGTGTGATAACAAACTGTTAAAATCTGACGGTTCCAGCTTCCCTCTTCACCCTCCAGGTGTTCACGTCTCTGTAAACACAAACTGAGGCTGAAGGTTTTCATCTGAACTCGTCTTCCTTTCAGACTCGCAGCTGCTGCTTTTCTCCTGCTCAAAGCCAAGGTGACGATGCAGAGCGTCTCCTCCAGCTTCCTCACAGCTTCCTGCTTTACCCCGCTGCCTCCTTCTCCACAGGAGAGGAAAAGCAGAAACCGAATGTATAAAAAGCCCGGAGGTAGAGGAGAAATCCTGGAAGGAAAGGACAGAAAATATTCAAGAAGAGACAGAAGAAGAAGACAAAAAGATAAATCATAAGGAGAGATGGAACAGATTGGGAAGGGAAAAGAAAGAAGGATGGAGAAGAATAAGCACAGATAAGATGAGGCTGATAATGAGGAAACTCTTCTGCACAAAGAAATGAATGTTTTTTATTAACCTGGACAAACCGACGCTGTTTTCTTAGTGTTCGTCAGACTCTGATCTCACTGATGAGGACATTTATCTATCTCCCCTTCAGCTTCATTGTTGAAAACTTTTTAAGGGTTTTGAACTAGCAGCTGATTGGCTCTGAGGTGGCTCAGCTGTTCATCCTCAGACTTCTTTAAATGTATTAAAGTAGAACTCAGTAAGTTCTCTGCAATCATCTTACTGAAGATTTACCTGCACTGTGTGTCTGTGGCCACAGGGTGGCACTGTAACACAAAGTTTCGGTCTAAGTCGCTGCAGAAAAAAAGGGCAGAGCGTAGTTTTTATTTTGACTTTATGTTTTACATGTTTTTGAGTTCTTTATAGACTTCTCTCTGTGTAAGAAAACATTTTCATTCTTTTTACTCATTTCAAAAAGTGAGAAAACGCTTATTTTGCCAAGATGTAGACTTTCTGCTTCAGTAGAGTAACTCTGCACTGAATTAACTTTACCTGAGATCGACTATTTTCACTTTCCCGCTGATAACTGAAGCTTTCAAAGTTTAAAACTTTAAGAGTTGTGATAAATGGTACAAACTACACATTTTTCTAAATTTATTTAGGTGAAAAAAATAGTTTTTTTCCTTTTATTTAAAACTTTTTAACTCCACAACAATTATTTGCTTAGAAAAAGATTATTGAAAACAAGTAATAAAAACACTCAGACATTTCTCTCATTTAAAACAAACAGAAATTTCATTTTTCAGTCACTCACAGTCCAGATAAAGACTAAGAATATTTGAGTTAAACTCTTATTTTTACCGTTTCTTGAAGCAAGAAAACATCAGAGAAAGACTGGAAGGGATCTGCACAGTTCTCCCTCTGCAGAGCAGAATATCATGAAAGCTTTCAGGGAATCTGGAGGAGTTTCAGTGTAAAGGGACTGAGCTGGACCGCCGTGACCTCTGACCCCTCAGACGCTGCATCAAGAACCCTCATTCATCCTCTAAGGCTGTGTTCGAAACCGCATACTACATACTACATACTGCACACTGCTCGATCAGACAGTATGCAGAGCGTTTACCCACAATGCATTGCGCTCCTGCCCGAGCTGAAATCAGCCGGCCTGAAGCTGATTTCCCTTAAGCTCTAAACTCTGTAAACTTTAGCAACATTTTGTCAAGTTGTGGTTGTAGAAGGGAGGACACGGATGCGGACTTACAAAAAGTAAAGGTAGATTTATTAACAAAAAAAGCAAAGTATCAACATAAAACGCGGCAGAGCCGGAAAAAAACTGAGCTATAAACAAAAACAAAAGAACAAGAACATGGCATGGAATAAATACTTAGCTTGGAAGAAAACGAGGCGTGGAAACGTGGCGTGGAAACTAACATCAACATCACCAACAACAGTAACAGTGACATCAACAAAGATCCGGCAAAACTGAAAGGGGAGGCAGGAAACTAAATAGGGAGTGAGAGTGATTGGGGAGTGAGTGCAGCTGAGGGAAAAAACAGGTGAAGTGAGTGAACTAATGACCTGAGTGAGGGAAGTGAAGGGAAAACTAAACATGGACTGAAAAGAAACATAACCTAAACATGAAAACCAAAAAGGTGAGTCTCTGGGCGTGACAGAGCCCCCCCCTCAAGGGGTGGATCCCAGACATCCCATAAAAGTCCAAGGGTGGGAGGGAGGGGCTCGAAGCCGGTCGGGGAACCAGAAACGGGCGTGGTACCGGCTTCGGGCAGCAGGAGGCAGTGGTCTGGCGGACGCCCAGACTTCCGTCGGCGTGGCAGCAGGAGGCGGTGGTCTGGCGGGCGGCCAGACATCCCGTGGCGTGGCAGCAGGAGGCGGTGGTCTGGCGGGCGGCCAGACATCCCGTGGCGTGGCAGCAGGAGGCGGTGGTCTGGCGGGCGGCCAGACATCCCGTGGCGTGGCAGCAGGAAGTGGTGGTCTGGCGGGCGGCCAGACATCCCGTGGCGTGGCAGCAGGAGGCGGTGGTCTGGCGGGCGGCCAGACATCCCTCTGCGTGGCGGCAGGAGACGGCCCGGCGGACGCCCAGACCCCCGATGACGTGGCTGGAGGAGGAGCTGGGGACCGTCCCAAGGTCGGACGGACCGCCGACGGGGGGGGAGCCCCCCCTTTAAGGGATGGATCCCAGACATCCCCAAAGTCTGGGGGTGGGAGGGAGGGGCTCGAACTAGTGAGTCCATGTCGGGCTCTGCCGCCTTATGGTCAGGCCCGGAGGTCTCTTGGTCGTGGTCAGGCCCTGCGGCCTCTGGAACGGCTGGAGACAGCTCGGGAACGGCTGGGGACAGCTCGGGAACGGCTGGGGACAGCTCGGGAACGGCTGGGGACAGCTCGGGAACGGCTGGGGACAGCTCGGGAACGGCTGGAGACAGCTCGGGAACGGCTGGGGACAGCTCGGGAACGGCTGGAGACAGCTCGGGAACGGCTGGGGACAGCTCGGGAACGGCTGGGGACAGCTCGGGAACGGCTGGGGACAGCTCGGGAACGGCTGGGGACAGCTCGGGAACGGCTGGGGCCGGGGCCAGCTCGGGAACGGCTGTGGCTGCTGGGTCTCTGGACACTGGACCTGTGGACTCAGGTGTTGAAAAGGTGAGGGGGAAGGAGTAAAGCGCAGCTACCTGGTGTGGCTCCATGCCAAAGATGTCCTTTGTTGCAATACGCTGCATGGTCCTCGCCCTCTCCCAGATGCGAGACAGGTCCACAGGCCAGGTCTGAAGAATTTTCTTGTCCAAAAAGAAATCAATTACATCATTGGCCACATCTAATTTTCTCCAGGAGGAGCTGCCCTGCTCCCAGCAGGAACAGAGGTCCTCACTCAGCCGTAGTGCAGTTTTAAAATCCGCCGCGTCCATTGTTGGCCGGATCTTTCTGTCAAGTTGTGGTTGTAGAAGGGAGGACACGGATGCGGACTTACAAAAAGTAAAGGTAGATTTATTAACAAAAAAAGCAAAGTATCAACATAAAACGCGGCAGAGCCGGAAAAAAACTGAGCTATAAACAAAAACAAAAGAACAAGGACATGGCATGGAATAAATACTTAGCTTGGAAGAAAACGAGGCGTGGAAACTAACATCAACATCACCAACAACAGTAACAGTGACATCAACAAAGATCCGGCAAAACTGAAAGGGGAGGCAGGAAACTAAATAGGGAGTGAGAGTGATTGGGGAGTGAGTGCAGCTGAGGGAAAAAACAGGTGAAGTGAGTGAACTAATGACCTGAGTGAGGGAAGTGAAGGGAAAACTAAACATGGACTGAAAAGAAACATAACCTAAACATGAAAACCAAAAAGGTGAGTCTCTGGGCGTGACACATTTGAAACATTTTCAGGTGAGAAAGTAGTCGTTTAGATCCCCAACGTGTTGAAAACCTGACAAAATACCGGCTGTTTACAATTTTGTTCCCACGAATTCGGCGCTACTAAAGCTAGCCGCAGTGAGCTAACGCACTTCCGGTTATTTTCACAAAATAAAATACCCGTTGCCTTTTATCATAGGGAAAGCCATTACCATACAATTGGTGCTTTTGTTTTGAAAACAGGAAGTGAACCTACCCTCGTTGTAGCTAGCTTGAAACTGCCGTTTTGACAGGAAATGACGATCGGCGACGTCACGTTACGTTGCATCTTGGGTAGTTTGAGTATGAGTAGTAACCTCATGATGCATACCCAACATTTCAGAGAATCTAGTGTGCATCCGGGAACTTCTCGTTTACTCAAACTCACATACTAACTCAGAAAGTTAGTATGAGTAGTAGGAGAAGTGTGCGGCTTCGAACACAGCCCAAGTGTTGGGAGAAGGTTCTCTGTCCTGACTCTCATGGGACGTGTTGAAGGTCTGAGGTGTAGAAATGAAGTTTGTTAACAGATTAAATGAAGCTCAACAGGAAACACGTTGAGTTCATTGTGTTCAATCTGTTTGTTTTTGTGTTTTTTTTAAATGTACATTTCCAAGTAAGTAAGTAATATTTATTTATACAGCACCTTTCACAGACAATGAAGTTCACAAAGTGCTTCACAAGAAGTGCACAGAAAATACAATAAAAACATACAGTTATTAACAACAATAATAATATTACAAAGTAAAATAAACAAAGTGGTCAAAAAAAACAGCCAATACACTGCTGTGGTTAGAAGGCGAAACAGATGGGTTTTAAGTCCGCTCTTGAAAGCAGTTCTTGTATTTTCTGATTAATATTTCCTCTCAGATGAAAGTTTTTTTTACCCAAGTCCCCTTTAACTTATGGACCATTGAACGGCTTTTTAAATGCCTCCTCTTAGAGGAAAGTTTATCCATGTTTGTTAGCTTTTGTTAGTTTCCTCAAATTACTCTGTTATAGTTAAACCAATCTTACTGTTAGCTAAAATTACTTTTGCTCTGTTATAGTTATACCAATCCTACTGTTAGCTAAAATTACCTGATTGATGTTTTTATTTACCTGTATTTCTGTATGTCTTTATGTAAAGCACAATGAGTTGCCTGTGGTATGAAATGCGCTATATAAATAAAGATTGATTGATTGATTGATTGATTGATTGATTGATTGATTGATTGATTGATTGATTGATTTGTGGTTGTAACATGGAAACTTTCAGCACATGTAGTTCCACCTGTCTGCCTGCAGGGGGCAGAATCTCAGCCCTCTGACAGCATGAGAGTGTGCGAGCTGTATCTGAGCTGTCAGGTGTTCATCTCATGTTAACTTCTTCTTTGTTCAGGAGTCGCCTGAAGCCTCCGGCTTCTGTCAGAGGTCAGAGGTCAGAAACCTCTTCCTCTGCAGACGGATTCCAGTTCAGCCGGTTTCTAACCGTCTCCTGTTCGCTGCATCCAGCTGAACCGGCCTGAGCTGCTCCACCTGTTGCAGCTCAGAGGAGGAATTCCACTGAAGCCGGGTGGAAATGGGACTTTATCCAGAGCATTTTGACTGAATAGTTTCTGCTACGGCTGGGCAGCGATTAAAATGTTTAATCTAATTAATCACATGATTTCCCTGATTAAGTGCCATAACATTTGTTGTGCAAACACACTTTTAACATCAGCATCTTTCTGTAGTTTTTATGTAGAAGCCTCGCTCCACTGTCTGTTTCCTTGAATGACTTGCTGCTATCAGTTGTGTGTTTTGCCTTTAAGTGATATTTTAGACTGGAACTACTACGCTGAGAAGACAATTCAACTTGGCAGAGTTTACAGATGACTTTGGTTCTGTCGACTCCGCCGTCTGGAAGAACTTTAAAATAAAAATGGCCGAGTAAAAGTTCCGTACCCTTCTCCATGTTTGGTGGATCCGCCGATTACTTTCTTTTCCTGTTCCACAGCAGACAGCAGCAGACTTTTACAAAATAAAAGCCTGTGAGCAACAGACTTTTACAGAATAAAAGCCTGTGAGCAACAGACTTTTACAAAATAAAAGCCTGTGAGCAGCAGACTTTTACAAAATAAAAGCCTGTGAGCAGCAGACTTTTACAAAATAAAAGCCTGTGAGCGACAGACTTTTACAAAATAAAAGCCTGTGAGCGACAGACTTTTACAAAATAAAAGCCTGTGAGCGACAGACTTTTACAAAATAAAAGCCTGTAAGTAATAGACTTTTACAATACTAAAATAAATAATAAAACGGGGGGGTCCGTGGCGTAGTGGGTTGAGCAGCCGCCCCATGTACAGAGGCTATAGTCCTCGCTGCAGCTGCCCCGGTTCGAGTCCCGCATCGGACGGCCCTGTGCTGCATGTTGTTCCCCCTCTCTCTGCCCCCTGCTTCCTGTCTCTCTGAACTTTCCATTAGAGGCACAAAAGCCCCCTATTTTTTAATTTAAAAACCTGGGTTAATGAGCGATAAAATATTTATCTGCGTTAAATAATTAACGAGTTAACTCGCCCTAGTTTCTGTGTTTCTTATCAACCATTTTAATCCCTGAACTCTGACCTGAAAGCTCCACCTGAGAAACTTCCTGAGGTTTATCCGCTTTGAAAGCAGGAAACAGAACTCATAACAGGGATTCAGTCACGTTAACGTTACTGAACTTATTACATCCATGTGGGAGACGGTGAAACCTTCAGTCTGGAGAAGAGAAAATGCTTTTATCATGAGTAACAGAGCAGGAGAGGAACAGCTCAAAGGATCATTCTGGTAACTCAGGTTTATTTCAGCCTGCTGGGTTCTGTGATGATGGATCCGCCTCTGAGGCAGAGAAACAGGAACAGAGAGTTTATACTGAGAAGCAAAGAGCTGGAAGCACCTGAGTGTCAGGGTGGGGTGGTGAGGATGTAGGACACGGATGCGGACTTATAAAAGGAAAACTGGATTTATTCACAAGAATCAAAAAACAAAGTACAAACAAAAAGCGCGGCTGAGCCGGATTAAAAAAACTTAACTGTGAATAAAACAAACAAAAGACTTGGCTTGGCATGGAAAAAACAAACACTTAGCTTGAGGTGGGTGACGAAGAACATGGGTAACACAGGTAACATGGGCGGTAAGGTTGGTAAGACAAAGATCCGACGACAAGACAGGGGAGACTGGAAAGTAAACAGGGACTGAGTGATAGGTGACTGGGTGCAGCTGGTGAACAGGTGCAGTGAATGAACTAATGAACTGAGTGAAGGGAACCTAAAAACCAAAACGTGACCTAAAACTTAAAACATAAGTCCCGTGGCGTGACACTGAGACCCTGACAGATGTCCACCGGGATGATTAAAGGGATCGAAGTTCAGTTCTGACTGAGACTAACTGAGGAAAACTCAGAAATGAGAAAGGTTGAGATGCAACAGGAAAGTCAGAAAACAGGGTTTTACAGTAAATTCTCAGGAATCAGGAGCTCTGTGGATGATTCTTTATGCTTAATATCACCGTCCTCCTGCTGTCTGTTCTCCACATGCAGCACCTTCATCCATCCTGATGAACCTGGCTCCTTTCTCCTAACTTATCTCTTTACTGACCCACCTGAGCAAGCTTCTGAATAACTTCCTGTCCCTGCTCATTCTCTCTGCAGCTGCAGCAAAATGAACAACATTTCATCACCTTCTTACCTTTGTGCTCTGTCCCAGCAGGCGGTGTGAAACCAGTTCTACAACCAGACCTGGAACTGTCCCTCAGCAGTGAAGTATGTATGGAATGAGCTTCAGGATGCATTCGGCCTGCTAACACTCCCCTCTTTACACACCCTTTAAAGGTGTTTAAGGAAGGAAAGCTGCTGCTGTTTCACGTGGTTTCAGCTTTAGGTCGGTATGAACCTTTCTGCTTTACTCCCCGTGTTATAACTATGTTCATTTACCGCCTTCTTGGTCAGGACTTCCTGGAAGAAGTGTTCTGTTTTATCTGTTTTAGATCCTCCTGGTTAAACAAAGGAAATAATAAGTTTAATTTTCTAAAAATCCATTAGTGAAATAAGCTTTCAGACATAAATACAAGAAGTGGCGTCACGTCTTGGTTTATGGACCATGGCGTAGGTTTTCATTACTGGCTGAGAACGCCATGAAGGAAATGTCTGAGTGGCAAGAAGAGAGATGAGATGAGATAGATGAGATGAATGGATGGGATGGATGGGATGGGATGGGATGGATGGATGGAGATGAGATGAGAGTGGAGGATGGATGGATGGGATGGGATGGGATGAGATGATGGATGGGATGGGATGGATGGATGGATGGATGAGATGAGATGGGGATTGGATTGATGGTATGGGATGGGATGGATGGATGGATGAATGAGATGGGATGGATGGGATGGGATGAGATGAGATGGATGGGATGGATGATGGATGAGATGAGATGAGATGAGATGGGATGGGATGGATGGATGGGATGGGATGGATGGATGGGATGAGGATTGGATGGATGATGGGATGGATGAATGAATAGATGAGATGGATGAGATAGATGATGGGATGGATGGGATGGATGGATGATGAGTAGAGGATGGATGGGATGGGATGAGATGAGATGAGAGGATGGGTTGATGGGATGATGGATGGATGAGGATGAATGGATGGGATGGATGGGATGGGATGAGGATGAGATGAGATGTATGGATGGATGGTATGGGATGGGATGGGATGTAGATGTGATTGGATGGGATGATGGTTATTGGATGTGATGAGATGGAGGATGAGATGGATGGATGGTGGATGGGATGGGATGAGATGGATGGATGGTTGGATGGGATGGGATGGATGGGATGGTGATGGATGGAGGTGGATGGATGGTTGGATGAGATGGATTGATGATGTGTAGGGATGTGGTGGGATGGGATGGTTGGATGGGATTAGTTGATGGATGATGG
>NW_027457452.1:2500-10000 GCF_027942865.1 Odontesthes bonariensis
TCCTCGGACTCATGCTCTGCCAAAGTCGGCCTCACATCTTCCAGGAACCAGCCTGGAGCTTCTAGCGGTCAGCCGCACCTTGAATCCGCTCTCAAGCACCTTCCTCGGACTCATGCTCTGCCAAAGTCGGCCTCACATCTTCCAGGAACCAGCCTGGAGCTTCCAGCGGTCAGCCGCACCTTGAATCCGCTCTCCAGCACCTTCCTCGGACTCAAGCTCTGCCAAAGTCGGCCTCCCATCTTCCAGGAACCAGCCTGGAGCTTCTAGCGGTCAGCCGCACCTTGAATCCGCTCTCAAGCACCTTTCTCGGACTCATGCTCTGCCAAAGTCGGCCTCCCATCTTCCAGGAACCAGCCTGGAGCTTCCAGCGGTCATCCGCGCCTTGAATCCGCTCTCCAGCACCTTCCTCGGGACTCATGCTCTGCCAAAGTCGGCCTCCCATCTTCCAGGAACCAGCCTGGAGCTTCCAGCGGTCAGCCGCGCCTTGAATCCGCTCTCCAGCACCTATCTCGGACACACTCTCCTCCAGGCCGGCCTCACATCTTCAAAGAACCAGCCTGGAGCTTCCAGCGGTCAGCCGCACCTTGAATCCGCTCTCCAGCACCTATCTCGGACTCATTCTCCTCCAGGCCGGCCTCACATCTTCAAAGAACCAGCCTGGAGCTTCCAGCGGTCAGCCGCACCTTGAATCCGCTCTCCAGCACCTATCTCGGACTCATTCTCCTCCAGGCCGGCCTCACATCTTCAAAGAACCAGCCTGGAGCTCCCAGCGGACAGCCGAGCCTTGAATCCGCTCTCCAGCACCTTCCTCGGACTCATGCTCTGCCAAAGTCGGCCTCCCATCTTCCAGGAACCAGCCTGGAGCTTCCAGCGGTCAGCCGCGCCTTGAATCCGCTCTCCAGCACCTTCCTCGGACTCATGCTCTGCCAAAGTCGCCTCCCATCTTCCAGGAACCAGCCTGGAGCTTCCAGCGGTCAGCCGCGCCTTGAATCCGCTCTCCAGCACCTATCTCGGACACACTCTCCTCCAGGCCGGCCTCACATCTTCAAAGAACCAGCCTGGAGCTTCCAGCGGTCAGCCGCACCTTGAATCCGCTCTCCAGCACCTTCCTCGGACTCATTCTCCTCCAGGCCGGCCTCACATCTTCAAAGAACCAGCCTGGAGCTCCCAGCGGACAGCCGAGCCTTGAATCCGCTCTCCAGCACCTTCCTCGGACTCATGCTCTGCCAAAGTCGGCCTCCCATCTTCCAGGAACCAGCCTGGAGCTTCCAGCGGTCAGCCGCGCCTTGAATCCGCTCTCCAGCACCTTCCTCGGACTCATGCTCTGCCAAAGTCGGCCTCCCATCTTCCAGGAACCAGCCTGGAGCTTCCAGCGGTCAGCCGCGCCTTGAATCCGCTCTCCAGCACCTATCTCGGACACACTCTCCTCCAGGCCGGCCTCACATCTTCAAAGAACCAGCCTGGAGCTCCTAGCGGACAGCCGAGCCTTGAATCCGCTCTCCAGCACCTTCCTCGGACTCATGCTCTGCCAAAGTCGGCCTCCCATCTTCCAGGAACCAGCCTGGAGCTTCCAGCGGTCAGCCGCGCCTTGAATCCGCTCTCCAGCACCTTCCTCGGACTCATGCTCTGCCAAAGTCGGCCTCCCATCTTCCAGGAACCAGCCTGGAGCTTCCAGCGGTCAGCCGCGCCTTGAATCCGCTCTCCAGCACCTATCTCGGACACACTCTCCTCCAGGCCGGCCTCACATCTTCAAAGAACCAGCCTGGAGCTCCTAGCGGACAGCCGAGCCTTGAATCCGCTCTCCAGCACCTTCCTCGGACTCATGCTCTGCCAAAGTCGGCCTCCCATCTTCCAGGAACCAGCCTGGAGCTTCCAGCGGTCAGCCGCGCCTTGAATCCGCTCTCCAGCACCTTCCTCGGACTCATGCTCTGCCAACGTCGGCCTCCCGTCTTCCAGGAACCAGCCTGGAGCTTCTAGCGGTCAGCCGCACCTTGAATCCGCTCTCCAGCACCTTCCTCGGACTCATGCTCTGCCAAAGTCGGCCTCACATCTTCCAGGAACCAGCCTGGAGCTTCCAGCGGTCAGCCGCACCTTGAATCCGCTCTCCAGCACCTTCCTCGGACACATTCTCCTCCAGGCCGGCCTCACATCTTCAAAGAACCAGCCTGGAGCCTTTAGCGGTCAGCCGCGCCTTGAATCCGCTCTCCAGCACCTTCCTCGGACTCATGCTCTGCCAAAGTCGGCCTCACATCTTCCAGGAACCAGCCTGGAGCTTCCAGCGGTCAGCCGCACCTTGAATCCGCTCTCAAGCACCTTCCTCGGACACATTCTCCTCCAGGCCGGCCTCCCGTCTTCCAGGAACCAGCCTGGAGCCTTTAGCGGTCAGCCGCGCCTTGAATCCGCTCTCAAGCACCTTCCTCGGACTCATGCTCTGCCGAAGTCGGCCTCACATCTTCCAGGAACCAGCCTGGAGCTTCTAGCGGTCAGCCGCACCTTGAATCCGCTCTCAAGCACCTTCCTCGGACTCATGCTCTGCCAAAGTCGGCCTCACATCTTCCAGGAACCGGCCTGGAGCTTCCAGCGGTCAGCCGCGCCTTGAATCCGCTCTCCAGCACCTTCCTCGGACTCATGCTCTGCCAAAGTCGGCCTCCCATCTTCCAGGAACCGGCCTGGAGCTTCTAGCGGTCAGCCGCGCCTTGAATCCGCTCTCCTGCACCCATCCTCGGACACACGTTCTTGCCTTTGGACCCCTCCTCCAGGAGCCAGGCTGGAGCTTTTGCCCCCTTCCTCCATCATTTCAGGCCGTGGAAAGTGTCATCTTTCGGATTATCAATTCACCGTCCCAGTCTGGTACTCAGATATTTTTCCGAAAACTGGGTTTCTGAAATCGTGCAGATGGTGTTTTCGTCGTCTGCTAATAACCTCGTCGTGTGGGAGAATAGGGGCGGGCCTTGGGCTGACTCGGCCCATCGTCCCCTTTTCCCGTTGTCTGACAGAAATTTTTTCAAACTTTATCACCCCTGGTACTATAAACTTTTTCACCTCTGGTACTATGTGGCACTTAGAAAATTTTCTCAACCGGGATTCTCACCCCTGGTACTTTTTGGCACTTAGAAAATATTTCTCAACCGGGCTTCATGCCCCTGGTACTTTTTGACACTTTGACGTTTTTCTGAACCGGGCTTCATGCCCCTGGTACTTTTTGACACTTTGACGTTTTCTGAACCGGGCTTCATGCCCCTGGTACTTTTTGACACTTTGACGTTTTTCTGAACCGGGCTTCATGCCCCTGGTACTTTTTGACACTTTGACGTTTTTCTGAACCGGGCTTCATGCCCCTGGTACTTTTTGACACTTTGACGTTTTTCTGAACCGGGCTTCATGCCCCTGGTACTTTTTGACACTTTGGCGTTTTTCTGAACCGGGATAAAGGTCATTTAAAGAGGTGTGTGCATGGTTCCTACTTATAATGGATATATGAAGGACTAAGGAGTCTGAACTTGTTCTGGCCCAAGGAAATCACTTTTTAACAAAAATCCGTATTTGGTCTTAACTCGGGAAAAGAAGGCGATTCCTGTGTTTTGATCTCAAAAGAGGCCATTTATCCGGGTTTGTGCAGGTTTATGCATGGAACTTACTTAGAATGGATATATCTCTATGTATATATGAAGGACTAAGGAGTCTGAACTTGTTCTGGCCCAAGGAAATCATTTTTTAACAAAAATCCGTATTTCGTCTTAACTCGGGAAAAGAAGGCGATTCCTGTGTTTTGATCCCAAAAGAGGCCATTTATCCGGGTTTGTGCAGGTTTATGCATGGAACTTACTTAGAATGGATATATCTCTATGTATATATGAAGGACTAAGGAGTCTGAACTTGTTCTGGCCCAAGGAAATCATTTTTTAACAAAAATCCGTATTTCGTCTTAACTCGGGAAAAGAAGGCGATTCCTGTGTTTTGATCCCAAAAGAGGCCATTTATCCGGGTTTGTGCAGGTTTATGCAAGCAACCTACTTAGAATGGATATATATGTATGTATATATGAAGGACTAAGGAGTCTGAACTTGTTCTGGCCCAAGGAAATCACTTTTTAACAAAAATCCGTATTTCGTCTTAACTCGGGAAAAGAAGGCGATTCCTGTGTTTTGATCCCAAAAGAGGCCATTTATCCGGGTTTGTGCAGGTTTATGCATGGAACTTACTTAGAATGGATATATCTCTATGTATATATGAAGGACTAAGGAGTCTGAACTTGTTCTGGCCCAAGGAAATCATTTTTTAACAAAAATCCGTATTTCGTCTTAACTCGGGAAAAGAAGGCGATTCCTGTGTTTTGATCCCAAAAGAGGCCATTTATCCGGGTTTGTGCAGGTTTATGCAAGCAACCTACTTAGAATGGATATATATGTATGTATATATGAAGGACTAAGGAGTCTGAACTTGTTCTGGCCCAAGGAAATCACTTTTTAACAAAAATCCGTATTTCGTCTTAACTCGGGAAAAGAAGGCGATTCCTGTGTTTTGATCCCAAAAGAGGCCATTTATCCGGGTTTGTGCAGGTTTATGCATGGAACTTACTTAGAATGGATATATCTCTATGTATATATGAAGGACTAAGGAGTCTGAACTTGTTCTGGCCCAAGGAAATCATTTTTTAACAAAAATCCGTATTTCGTCTTAACTCGGGAAAAGAAGGCGATTCCTGTGTTTTGATCCCAAAAGAGGCCATTTATCCGGGTTTGTGCAGGTTTATGCAAGCAACTTACTTAGAATGGATATATATGTATGTATATATGAAGGACTAAGGAGTCTGAACTTGTTCTGGCCCAAGGAAATCACTTTTTAACAAAAATCCGTATTTCGTCTTAACTCGGGAAAAGAAGGCGATTCCTGTGTTTTGATCCCAAAAGAGGCCATTTATCCGGGTTTGTGCAGGTTTATGCATGGAACTTACTTAGAATGGATATATCTCTATGTATATATGAAGGACTAAGGAGTCTGAACTTGTTCTGGCCCAAGGAAATCATTTTTTAACAAAAATCCGTATTTCGTCTTAACTCGGGAAAAGAAGGCGATTCCTGTGTTTTGATCCCAAAAGAGGCCATTTATCCGGGTTTGTGCAGGTTTATGCAAGCAACCTACTTAGAATGGATATATATGTATGTATATATGAAGGACTAAGGAGTCTGAACTTGTTCTGGCCCAAGGAAATCACTTTTTAACAAAAATCCGTATTTCGTCTTAACTCGGGAAAAGAAGGCGATTCCTGTGTTTCTTTCAGAAAAGGTCCTTTTTCTGAACTGGGATTCATGCCCAACATCCAGGCTCTCGTGCCCTGCCCACAGACACAAATCCAGGCCGAGTTTCAGCACCTCTGCATGGACAGCATTCATGGCTGCTTTCCTCTCCCAACAGCCAGTCTCTCATGCCCTGCCCACAGACACACATCCAGGCCGAGTTTCAGCACCTCTCCTCGGTCCAGTATTCATGGCTGCCGTCCTCTCCCAACAGCCAGTCTCTCATGCCCGGCCCAGAGACACACATCCAGGCCGAGTTTCAGCACCTCTCTTCGGTCAGGCAATCATCCCTGCTCCCCTCTCATAACGTCCAGGCACTCATGCCCTGCGCACAGACAAACAGAACCCAGGCCGAGTTTCAGCACCTCTGCTCGGACAGCATTCACGGCTTTTGTCCTCTCACAGCATCCAGTCTCTCATGCCCTGCGCAATGACACACATCCAGGCCTAGTTTCAGCACCTCTCCTCGGTCAGGAATTCATCCCTGCTCCCCTCTCAGAACATCCAGGCACTCATGCCCTGTGCAATGACACATCCAGGCCGAGTTTCAGCACCTCTCCTCGGTCAGGAATTCATCCCTGCTCCCCTCTCATAACGTCCAGTCACAGACACAGATCCAGGCCGAGTTTCAGCACCTCTCCTCGGTCCAGCATTCATCCCTGCTCCCCTCTCAGAACATCCAGGCACTCATGCCCTGTGCAATGACACATCCAGGCCGAGTTTCAGCACCTCTCCTCGGTCAGGAATTCATCCCTGCTCCCCTCTCATAACGTCCAGTCACAGACACAGATCCAGGCCGAGTTTCAGCACCTCTCCTCGGTCCAGCATGCATCCCTGCTCCACTCTCATAGCATCCAGGCACTCATGCCCTGCGCACAGACACACATCCTGGCCGAGTTTCAGCACCTCTCCTCGGTCCAGCATTCATCCCTGCTCCACTCTCATAGCATCCAGGCACTCATGCCCTGCGCACAGACACACATCCAGGCCGAGTTTCAGCACCTCTGCTCGGTCCAGCATTCATCCCTGCTCCACTCTCATAGCATCCAGGCACTCATGCCCTGCGCACAGACACACATCCTGGCCGAGTTTCAGCACCTCTCCTCGGTCCAGCATTCATCCCTGCTCCACTCTCATAGCATCCAGGCACTCATGCCCTGCGCACAGACACACATCCAGGCCGAGTTTCAGCACCTCTGCTCGGTCCAGCATTCATCCCTGCTCCACTCTCATAGCATCCAGGCACTCATGCCCTGCGCAATGACACATCCAGGCCGAGTTTCAGCACCTCTCCTCGGTCAGGCATTCATCCCTGCTCCCCTCTCACAGCATCCAGGCACTCATGCCCTGCGCACAGTCACACACCCAGGCCGAGTTTCAGCACCTCTCCTCGGTCCAGCATTCATCCCTGCTCCCCTCTCACAGCATCCAGGCACTCATGCCCTGCGCACAGACACACATCCAGGCCGAGTTTCAGCACCTCTCCTCGGTCCAGCATTCATCCCTGCTCCCCTCTCAGAACATCCAGGCACTCATGCCCTGCGCACAGACACACATCCAGGCCGAGTTTCAGCACCTCTCCTCGGTCAGGCATTCATCCCTGCTCCCCTCTCAGAACATCCAGGCACTCATGCCCTGCGCAACGACATCACTCCGCAAAGGAAAGCTTTTGCGGTGTTTCTTTCTCAAAAAAGGCAATTTAAAGAGGTTTAAGCATGGAACCTACTCAGAATGAACATATACATAACGGACTAAGGAGTCTGAACTTGGTTTGGCCCAAGGAAATCATTTTTTAACAAAAATCCGTATTTCGTCTTAACTCGGGAAAAGAAGGCGATTCCTGGGTTTCTCTCTCAAAAAAGGCCATTTAAAGAGGTTTGTGCATGGAACCTACTCAGAATGAACATAGACATAACGGACTAAGGAGTCTGAACTTGGTTTGGCCCAAGGAAATCATTTTTTAACAAAAATCCGTATTTGGTCTTAACTCGGGAAAAGAAGGCGATTCCTGGGTTTCTTTGTCAAAAAAAGGCCATTTAAAGAGGTTTTGTGCATGGAACCTACTCGGAATGGCTATATATGAAGGACTAAAGAGTCTGAACTTGGTTTGGCCCAAGGAAATCTTTTTTTTACAAAAATCCGTATTTCGTCTTAACTCGGGAAAAGAAGGCGATTCCTGGGTTTCTTTCTCAAACAAGCCGAC
>NW_027457452.1:20000-27500 GCF_027942865.1 Odontesthes bonariensis
CATCTTCCAGGAACCAGCCTGGAGCTTCTAGCGGTCAGCCGCACCTTGAATCCGCTCTCAAGCACCTTCCTCGGACTCATGCTCTGCCAAAGTCGGCCTCACATCTTCCAGGAACCAGCCTGGAGCTTCCAGCGGTCAGCCGCACCTTGAATCCGCTCTCCAGCACCTTCCTCGGACTCAAGCTCTGCCAAAGTCGGCCTCCCATCTTCCAGGAACCAGCCTGGAGCTTCTAGCGGTCAGCCGCACCTTGAATCCGCTCTCAAGCACCTTTCTCGGACTCATGCTCTGCCAAAGTCGGCCTCCCATCTTCCAGGAACCAGCCTGGAGCTTCCAGCGGTCATCCGCGCCTTGAATCCGCTCTCCAGCACCTTCCTCGGACTCATGCTCTGCCAAAGTCGGCCTCCCATCTTCCAGGAACCAGCCTGGAGCTTCCAGCGGTCAGCCGCGCCTTGAATCCGCTCTCCAGCACCTATCTCGGACACACTCTCCTCCAGGCCGGCCTCACATCTTCAAAGAACCAGCCTGGAGCTTCCAGCGGTCAGCCGCACCTTGAATCCGCTCTCCAGCACCTATCTCGGACTCATTCTCCTCCAGGCCGGCCTCACATCTTCAAAGAACCAGCCTGGAGCTTCCAGCGGTCAGCCGCACCTTGAATCCGCTCTCCAGCACCTATCTCGGACTCATTCTCCTCCAGGCCGGCCTCACATCTTCAAAGAACCAGCCTGGAGCTCCCAGCGGACAGCCGAGCCTTGAATCCGCTCTCCAGCACCTTCCTCGGACTCATGCTCTGCCAAAGTCGGCCTCCCATCTTCCAGGAACCAGCCTGGAGCTTCCAGCGGTCAGCCGCGCCTTGAATCCGCTCTCCAGCACCTTCCTCGGACTCATGCTCTGCCAAAGTCGGCCTCCCATCTTCCAGGAACCAGCCTGGAGCTTCCAGCGGTCAGCCGCGCCTTGAATCCGCTCTCCAGCACCTATCTCGGACACACTCTCCTCCAGGCCGGCCTCACATCTTCAAAGAACCAGCCTGGAGCTTCCAGCGGTCAGCCGCACCTTGAATCCGCTCTCCAGCACCTTCCTCGGACTCATTCTCCTCCAGGCCGGCCTCACATCTTCAAAGAACCAGCCTGGAGCTCCCAGCGGACAGCCGAGCCTTGAATCCGCTCTCCAGCACCTTCCTCGGACTCATGCTCTGCCAAAGTCGGCCTCCCATCTTCCAGGAACCAGCCTGGAGCTTCCAGCGGTCAGCCGCGCCTTGAATCCGCTCTCCAGCACCTTCCTCGGACTCATGCTCTGCCAAAGTCGGCCTCCCATCTTCCAGGAACCAGCCTGGAGCTTCCAGCGGTCAGCCGCGCCTTGAATCCGCTCTCCAGCACCTATCTCGGACACACTCTCCTCCAGGCCGGCCTCACATCTTCAAAGAACCAGCCTGGAGCTCCTAGCGGACAGCCGAGCCTTGAATCCGCTCTCCAGCACCTTCCTCGGACTCATGCTCTGCCAAAGTCGGCCTCTCATCTTCCAGGAACCAGCCTGGAGCTTCCAGCGGTCAGCCGCGCCTTGAATCCGCTCTCCAGCACCTTCCTCGGACTCATGCTCTGCCAAAGTCGGCCTCCCATCTTCCAGGAACCAGCCTGGAGCTTCCAGCGGTCAGCCGCGCCTTGAATCCGCTCTCCAGCACCTATCTCGGACACACTCTCCTCCAGGCCGGCCTCACATCTTCAAAGAACCAGCCTGGAGCTCCTAGCGGACAGCCGAGCCTTGAATCCGCTCTCCAGCACCTTCCTCGGACTCATGCTCTGCCAAAGTCGGCCTCCCATCTTCCAGGAACCAGCCTGGAGCTTCCAGCGGTCAGCCGCGCCTTGAATCCGCTCTCCAGCACCTTCCTCGGACTCATGCTCTGCCAACGTCGGCCTCCCGTCTTCCAGGAACCAGCCTGGAGCTTCTAGCGGTCAGCCGCACCTTGAATCCGCTCTCCAGCACCTTCCTCGGACTCATGCTCTGCCAAAGTCGGCCTCACATCTTCCAGGAACCAGCCTGGAGCTTCCAGCGGTCAGCCGCACCTTGAATCCGCTCTCCAGCACCTTCCTCGGACACATTCTCCTCCAGGCCGGCCTCACATCTTCAAAGAACCAGCCTGGAGCCTTTAGCGGTCAGCCGCGCCTTGAATCCGCTCTCCAGCACCTTCCTCGGACTCATGCTCTGCCAAAGTCGGCCTCACATCTTCCAGGAACCAGCCTGGAGCTTCCAGCGGTCAGCCGCACCTTGAATCCGCTCTCAAGCACCTTCCTCGGACACATTCTCCTCCAGGCCGGCCTCCCGTCTTCCAGGAACCAGCCTGGAGCCTTTAGCGGTCAGCCGCGCCTTGAATCCGCTCTCAAGCACCTTCCTCGGACTCATGCTCTGCCGAAGTCGGCCTCACATCTTCCAGGAACCAGCCTGGAGCTTCTAGCGGTCAGCCGCACCTTGAATCCGCTCTCAAGCACCTTCCTCGGACTCATGCTCTGCCAAAGTCGGCCTCACATCTTCCAGGAACCGGCCTGGAGCTTCCAGCGGTCAGCCGCGCCTTGAATCCGCTCTCCAGCACCTTCCTCGGACTCATGCTCTGCCAAAGTCGGCCTCCCATCTTCCAGGAACCGGCCTGGAGCTTCTAGCGGTCAGCCGCGCCTTGAATCCGCTCTCCTGCACCCATCCTCGGACACACGTTCTTGCCTTTGGACCCCTCCTCCAGGAGCCAGGCTGGAGCTTTTGCCCCCTTCCTCCATCATTTCAGGCCGTGGAAAGTGTCATCTTTCGGATTATCAATTCACCGTCCCAGTCTGGTACTCAGATATTTTTCCGAAAACTGGGTTTCTGAAATCGTGCAGATGGTGTTTTCGTCGTCTGCTAATAACCTCGTCGTGTGGGAGAATAGGGGCGGGCCTTGGGCTGACTCGGCCCATCGTCCCCTTTTCCCGTTGTCTGACAGAAATTTTTTCAAACTTTATCACCCCTGGTACTATAAACTTTTTCACCTCTGGTACTATGTGGCACTTAGAAAATTTTCTCAACCGGGATTCTCACCCCTGGTACTTTTTGGCACTTAGAAAATATTTCTCAACCGGGCTTCATGCCCCTGGTACTTTTTGACACTTTGACGTTTTTCTGAACCGGGCTTCATGCCCCTGGTACTTTTTGACACTTTGACGTTTTTCTGAACCGGGCTTCATGCCCCTGGTACTTTTTGACACTTTGACGTTTTTCTGAACCGGGCTTCATGCCCCTGGTACTTTTTGACACTTTGACGTTTTTCTGAACCGGGCTTCATGCCCCTGGTACTTTTTGACACTTTGACGTTTTTCTGAACCGGGCTTCATGCCCCTGGTACTTTTTGACACTTTGGCGTTTTTCTGAACCGGGATAAAGGTCATTTAAAGAGGTGTGTGCATGGTTCCTACTTATAATGGATATATGAAGGACTAAGGAGTCTGAACTTGTTCTGGCCCAAGGAAATCACTTTTTAACAAAAATCCGTATTTGGTCTTAACTCGGGAAAAGAAGGCGATTCCTGTGTTTTGATCTCAAAAGAGGCCATTTATCCGGGTTTGTGCAGGTTTATGCATGGAACTTACTTAGAATGGATATATCTCTATGTATATATGAAGGACTAAGGAGTCTGAACTTGTTCTGGCCCAAGGAAATCATTTTTTAACAAAAATCCGTATTTCGTCTTAACTCGGGAAAAGAAGGCGATTCCTGTGTTTTGATCCCAAAAGAGGCCATTTATCCGGGTTTGTGCAGGTTTATGCATGGAACTTACTTAGAATGGATATATCTCTATGTATATATGAAGGACTAAGGAGTCTGAACTTGTTCTGGCCCAAGGAAATCATTTTTTAACAAAAATCCGTATTTCGTCTTAACTCGGGAAAAGAAGGCGATTCCTGTGTTTTGATCCCAAAAGAGGCCATTTATCCGGGTTTGTGCAGGTTTATGCAAGCAACCTACTTAGAATGGATATATATGTATGTATATATGAAGGACTAAGGAGTCTGAACTTGTTCTGGCCCAAGGAAATCACTTTTTAACAAAAATCCGTATTTCGTCTTAACTCGGGAAAAGAAGGCGATTCCTGTGTTTTGATCCCAAAAGAGGCCATTTATCCGGGTTTGTGCAGGTTTATGCATGGAACTTACTTAGAATGGATATATCTCTATGTATATATGAAGGACTAAGGAGTCTGAACTTGTTCTGGCCCAAGGAAATCATTTTTTAACAAAAATCCGTATTTCGTCTTAACTCGGGAAAAGAAGGCGATTCCTGTGTTTTGATCCCAAAAGAGGCCATTTATCCGGGTTTGTGCAGGTTTATGCAAGCAACCTACTTAGAATGGATATATATGTATGTATATATGAAGGACTAAGGAGTCTGAACTTGTTCTGGCCCAAGGAAATCACTTTTTAACAAAAATCCGTATTTCGTCTTAACTCGGGAAAAGAAGGCGATTCCTGTGTTTTGATCCCAAAAGAGGCCATTTATCCGGGTTTGTGCAGGTTTATGCATGGAACTTACTTAGAATGGATATATCTCTATGTATATATGAAGGACTAAGGAGTCTGAACTTGTTCTGGCCCAAGGAAATCATTTTTTAACAAAAATCCGTATTTCGTCTTAACTCGGGAAAAGAAGGCGATTCCTGTGTTTTGATCCCAAAAGAGGCCATTTATCCGGGTTTGTGCAGGTTTATGCAAGCAACTTACTTAGAATGGATATATATGTATGTATATATGAAGGACTAAGGAGTCTGAACTTGTTCTGGCCCAAGGAAATCACTTTTTAACAAAAATCCGTATTTCGTCTTAACTCGGGAAAAGAAGGCGATTCCTGTGTTTTGATCCCAAAAGAGGCCATTTATCCGGGTTTGTGCAGGTTTATGCATGGAACTTACTTAGAATGGATATATCTCTATGTATATATGAAGGACTAAGGAGTCTGAACTTGTTCTGGCCCAAGGAAATCATTTTTTAACAAAAATCCGTATTTCGTCTTAACTCGGGAAAAGAAGGCGATTCCTGTGTTTTGATCCCAAAAGAGGCCATTTATCCGGGTTTGTGCAGGTTTATGCAAGCAACCTACTTAGAATGGATATATATGTATGTATATATGAAGGACTAAGGAGTCTGAACTTGTTCTGGCCCAAGGAAATCACTTTTTAACAAAAATCCGTATTTCGTCTTAACTCGGGAAAAGAAGGCGATTCCTGTGTTTCTTTCAGAAAAGGTCCTTTTTCTGAACTGGGATTCATGCCCAACATCCAGGCTCTCGTGCCCTGCCCACAGACACAAATCCAGGCCGAGTTTCAGCACCTCTGCATGGACAGCATTCATGGCTGCTTTCCTCTCCCAACAGCCAGTCTCTCATGCCCTGCCCACAGACACACATCCAGGCCGAGTTTCAGCACCTCTCCTCGGTCCAGTATTCATGGCTGCCGTCCTCTCCCAACAGCCAGTCTCTCATGCCCGGCCCAGAGACACACATCCAGGCCGAGTTTCAGCACCTCTCTTCGGTCAGGCAATCATCCCTGCTCCCCTCTCATAACGTCCAGGCACTCATGCCCTGCGCACAGACAAACAGAACCCAGGCCGAGTTTCAGCACCTCTGCTCGGACAGCATTCACGGCTTTTGTCCTCTCACAGCATCCAGTCTCTCATGCCCTGCGCAATGACACACATCCAGGCCTAGTTTCAGCACCTCTCCTCGGTCAGGAATTCATCCCTGCTCCCCTCTCAGAACATCCAGGCACTCATGCCCTGTGCAATGACACATCCAGGCCGAGTTTCAGCACCTCTCCTCGGTCAGGAATTCATCCCTGCTCCCCTCTCATAACGTCCAGTCACAGACACAGATCCAGGCCGAGTTTCAGCACCTCTCCTCGGTCCAGCATTCATCCCTGCTCCCCTCTCAGAACATCCAGGCACTCATGCCCTGTGCAATGACACATCCAGGCCGAGTTTCAGCACCTCTCCTCGGTCAGGAATTCATCCCTGCTCCCCTCTCATAACGTCCAGTCACAGACACAGATCCAGGCCGAGTTTCAGCACCTCTCCTCGGTCCAGCATGCATCCCTGCTCCACTCTCATAGCATCCAGGCACTCATGCCCTGCGCACAGACACACATCCTGGCCGAGTTTCAGCACCTCTCCTCGGTCCAGCATTCATCCCTGCTCCACTCTCATAGCATCCAGGCACTCATGCCCTGCGCACAGACACACATCCAGGCCGAGTTTCAGCACCTCTGCTCGGTCCAGCATTCATCCCTGCTCCACTCTCATAGCATCCAGGCACTCATGCCCTGCGCACAGACACACATCCTGGCCGAGTTTCAGCACCTCTCCTCGGTCCAGCATTCATCCCTGCTCCACTCTCATAGCATCCAGGCACTCATGCCCTGCGCACAGACACACATCCAGGCCGAGTTTCAGCACCTCTGCTCGGTCCAGCATTCATCCCTGCTCCACTCTCATAGCATCCAGGCACTCATGCCCTGCGCAATGACACATCCAGGCCGAGTTTCAGCACCTCTCCTCGGTCAGGCATTCATCCCTGCTCCCCTCTCACAGCATCCAGGCACTCATGCCCTGCGCACAGTCACACACCCAGGCCGAGTTTCAGCACCTCTCCTCGGTCCAGCATTCATCCCTGCTCCCCTCTCACAGCATCCAGGCACTCATGCCCTGCGCACAGACACACATCCAGGCCGAGTTTCAGCACCTCTCCTCGGTCCAGCATTCATCCCTGCTCCCCTCTCAGAACATCCAGGCACTCATGCCCTGCGCACAGACACACATCCAGGCCGAGTTTCAGCACCTCTCCTCGGTCAGGCATTCATCCCTGCTCCCCTCTCAGAACATCCAGGCACTCATGCCCTGCGCAACGACATCACTCCGCAAAGGAAAGCTTTTGCGGTGTTTCTTTCTCAAAAAAGGCAATTTAAAGAGGTTTAAGCATGGAACCTACTCAGAATGAACATATACATAACGGACTAAGGAGTCTGAACTTGGTTTGGCCCAAGGAAATCATTTTTTAACAAAAATCCGTATTTCGTCTTAACTCGGGAAAAGAAGGCGATTCCTGGGTTTCTCTCTCAAAAAAGGCCATTTAAAGAGGTTTGTGCATGGAACCTACTCAGAATGAACATAGACATAACGGACTAAGGAGTCTGAACTTGGTTTGGCCCAAGGAAATCATTTTTTAACAAAAATCCGTATTTGGTCTTAACTCGGGAAAAGAAGGCGATTCCTGGGTTTCTTTGTCAAAAAAAGGCCATTTAAAGAGGTTTTGTGCATGGAACCTACTCGGAATGGCTATATATGAAGGACTAAAGAGTCTGAACTTGGTTTGGCCCAAGGAAATCTTTTTTTTACAAAAATCCGTATTTCGTCTTAACTCGGGAAAAGAAGGCGATTCCTGGGTTTCTTTCTCAAACAAGCCGACCCCGGGTTAGGGTTAAGGAGAACCGGGCTCCAG
>NW_027457453.1:12500-30478 GCF_027942865.1 Odontesthes bonariensis
CATTTCTCTGAATAAAAAAAAAAATTTAAAAAAAATTTAAAAACACCGGGGAAAATACCGAGGTCATGACATGTGTCCTCAATGCTGGTTACGGCACTGATTATAAAGACTGCAAATTATCTCTATTCTGTCCTCTTTATCAACTGTTGGCATATAATTGTGAAAGACTGTTTAAATAAAAGTTTTGTAAATGATCAGAGCGTCACAGAAATTCTTAAGTGTCGGATATCCCTTCAGACAGAATTCGACTTCAGTGAGACTTTTCCCTCATAACTTTTAACAGTTTCTCCTCCCAGGACTGTAACGAAATTAAGGTTATGGATATGGCAGGTGGTGCCCCTTTCTTTTATTAATATCCAGCATATTAATCCATTTTCACGTGTAAAATCGCTACAGTATCGTCTGCATAACTGTGATAATTGATGTTAAAGTTCTGCAATATCTGATCCAAAGGGAGCATATACAAGTTAAACAGAAGAGGTCCAAGAATTGACCCCTGGGGGACTCCACGAGTCATGGCCACTCGCTCAGATTCATAGCTGCCAACTGTAACAAAATAACTCCGGCCTTCTAAGTAGGACCTGAACCAGTTAAGGACCGCTCCAGAAAGTCCAACCCAGTTTTCCAGCCTGTCCAACAGGATTCTGTGATCTACAGTATCAAACGCAGCGCTGAGGTCCAACAGAACCAGGACTGAAACATTACCAGAATCAGTATTCAGCCTGGTGTCGTTTAACACTTTGACCAGAGCTGTTTCAGTGCTGTGATGACGTCTGAAGCCTGATTGAAAGTTATCAAGACTTCCACTTTCATTCAGAAGGTCGTTGAGCTGGTTAAATACAACTTTCTCAATAATCTTGGATATAAAAGAGAGATTAGAGACAGGTCTGTAGTTGTTCATCATAGAGGCGTCTAGAGTTCTCTTCTTTAGGAGTGGCTTAATGGCAGCTGTCTTTAGTGACTTGGGAAAAATGCCTGATGCCAGTGAGCTGTTAACTATTCGTAGGAGATCACTTTCTACTGAGGTAAAAACAGTTTTTAAAAAGTCGGATGGTATTATGTCCAGAGTGCAAGTTGTTGATCTCAGATGCCGAACTGTTTCCTCTAGGATTTTAAAATCAACAATATTAACTTGTGAGATAACGTCAGAATATGTACATTCCTTCTCAGAAGCTGTTTAGTCAAAATGTTCAGATAAGAGAGAGTTATGAGGGAACACTGTTAACTGTTCACTCTCAATGCCAGCACAAGTCAGCACAAGATCAAGGGTGTGATTAAGGCAGTGAGTCGGTCTGTGAACACTCTGAGGAAATCCAACAGAGTCTCATATAGAATTAAAGTTCATATTCAGGCCGTCATTTCCAACATCTACATGAATATTAGAGTCACCCACTACAATGACTTTATCTGTACTCAGCACCAACTGGGATAAAAACTCTGAGAACTCAGACAGGAACTCAGAATAAGGGCCAGGCGGACGATACACAACAACAAACACAAGAGGTTTCTGTGGTTTCCACTTTGGGGAAAACTGAGAAGCAGATATTCAAAAGAGCTCAAACTAATCTTTGGTCTTGGACTGATTAGTAGTCCCAGATAGAATTGAATGGACTGAACTGTGATAACCTCCCTGTTCCTCCTGCTCTCACCCACAGCAGCTCGCTCTGCCCACACCTTTCCTTGTTCCCTCCCCTTCAGATCTGCAGCTCATGATGGGCGTAACCAACAGGAGGGGAGCTGATAGGCTCTGTTCTCTGCACCGACACGTCATTTATAGCTCAGAGCTCAGAGCAGTTTCAGCTTTGAGGAAGTGAAACTCACTCAGTCGCTGCTGCTAAACGGTGAAATGGCGCAGAAAGGAGTTCAGCTGGACCGAGAAAGCTTCTCTTGTTCGATCTGTTTGGATCTGCTGAAGGATCCGGTGACTATTCCCTGTGGACACAGCTACTGCTTTCACTGTGTTAAAGGCTTCTGGGATGGAGAGGATCAGAAGGGAGTCCACAGCTGCCCTCAGTGCAGGCAGACATTCACAGCGAGGCCTGTCCTGGGGAAAAGCACCATGTTAGCAGCTTTAGTGGAGCAGCTGAAGAAGACTGGACTCCAAGCTGCTCCTGCTGATCACTGCTATGCTGGAGCTGAAGATGTGGCCTGTGATGTCTGCTCTGGGAGGAAGCTGAAAGCCACCAAGTCCTGTTTATCCTGCCTGGCCTCTTACTGTGAGGAACACCTTCAGCCTCATTATGATTCAGCTCCACTCAGGAAACACAAGCTGGTGGAGCCCTCCAAGAAGCTCCAGGAGAACATCTGCTCTGATCACGATGAGGTGATGAAGATTTTCTGCCGCACGGATCAGAAGTGCATCTGTTATCTCTGCTCTGTGGAGGAACATAAAGGCCACGACACAGTGTCAGCTGCAGCAGAAAGGACTGAGAGGCAGAGAGAGCTGGAGGGGAGTCGGCAGCAGATCCAGCAGAGAATCCAGGACGCAGAGAAAGATGTGAAGCTGCTTCAGCAGCAGCTGGAGGCCATCCATCGCTCTGCTGATAAAACAGAGGAGCACAGCCAGGAGATCTTCAGCCAGCTGATCCGTCTCCTCCAGAAAAGAAGCTCTGATGTGAAGCAGCAGATCAGATCCCAGCAGGAAGCCGAAGGGAGGCGAGTCAAAGAGCTTCAGGAGAAGCTGGAGCAGGAGATCACTGAGCTGAAGAGGAAAGATGCTGAGCTGCAGCAGCTCTCACACACAGAGGATCACAGCCAGTTTCTGCTCAGCTGCCCCTCAGTGGCAGCACTCAGGGGGGCTACACACTCATCCAGCATCCAGATCCGTCCTCTGAGGCACTTTGAGGATGTGACAGCAGCTGTGTCAGAGCTCAGAGAGAAACTACAGGACATCCTGAGAGAGGAATGGGCCAACATCTCACTGAGAGTCGCTGAAGTGGATGTTTTACTGTCACAGCCAGAACCAGAACCAGAACCAGAACCAGAACCAGAACTAGAGAGCAGAGCTGGATTCTTAAGATATTCATGTGAAATCACACTGGATCCAAACACAGCATACAGAGAGCTGTTACTGTCAGAGGGGAACAGAAAAGTGACATTTATGGGTCAACCTCAGTCTTATTCTGATCATCCAGACAGATTCACTGGCTGGTGTCTTCAGGTCCTGAGCAGAGAGAGTCTGACTGGACGTTGTTACTGGGAGGTGGAGATGGGAGGAGGAGGAGTTTATGTAGCAGTCGCATACAAGAACATCAGCAGAGCAGGAGGAGGGAAGGAATGTGGATTTGGTTCTAATGACAAATCTTGGGCGTTAAGATGTGGCCAAAACAGTTATTCATTTAGGTACAACAACAAGGAAACCTCCATCTCAGGTCCTCGGGCCTCCAGAGTGGGAGTGTACCTGGATCACAGAGCAGGTGTTCTGTCCTTCTACAGCGTCTCTGGAACCATGACTCTCCTCCACAGAGTCCAGACCACATTCACTCAGCCGCTCTGGGCTGGAGTTGGGTTTCCTGGGTGGTTTGTTCCAGGAAGAAGTTGCAAATTTCTCAGCTGAAAAAGGAAGCAGCTGAAGGTGCAGTGAGTTTTAATCTGTGAGTTTTCATTTTGACTCATTCTGTGACTCATTTAGTCCCATCCTGGTGTCATTTCTAAGCTGTTCAGAGATTTTCAGGGAATCAGTGATTTGTTGATGTTGTTCTGTTGACGACTTTCTTTTGTTGGATATCTCGATATTCTTTGACTAAAACCGACGGCCCTGATATTTCTTTATGTTCTGATTTTTACAGCCAAGACTTTCAGCTCAGTTTCATGTTGGAAGACTTTCTGTTGAGTCCAGACGCTCAGCTGACAACAAATGTCTGGATTCAAGGCGACGACGTGATTTAGATTCATCTCCCGAAGGTGATAATAAATAAAAACTCATTAATAAATAAATAAATAATAAATAAAATCAAACAGAAAGGCAACTCCAGCTGCAGTGAGCACTTCTTTCATAGCTTTTGCCTTGAGCTCATTATTGTTTTATCTCTAAAACGCAGAGAGATCGGCCGTCATTCAAACTGTGATTCAGCAGTAGTTTATCTTTTGATTTGTAGTTCTGTTGATGGTTCAGTTTCTTTCAACCGTCTTTACCAAAACTGTTTAATCACAGAAAAAAAGCAGTTTTTTTGTCTCTGGTTGCCTTTCTCAGCAGTGATTGTGTTTGTGTCGTCACACAGTGAAGAAAATCTATAACATGATGTAAATACAGGAAAAAGGGATTTTACCTTCTTATCTTGGAAATGTTTTGCTGAGTTGTGCTTAAAAAAAGCAGATTTTTGTCTCATTCTGGACTTTAGATGATTGAATGTGTTGTGTTGCTTCAGATATGAAGTTACTTCTGAATGATGCCTTCACTGTTTTTCTCTCTGGCTTCACAATGAGGCTCATTGATTGTAAAGTTTGAACTCAGATGTGATTAAAACTTCTTGTGTCTGATATCTGAGGTGTGGTCTCTCAGTCTGAAAGAAGCAACTCGCTCCGTCTCATTTTCTTATTTTTTTACCCCTTGTCCTGCCCAGCATTATGGCAGCAGAATTGTAATCTGAATACCGTTAATGCCAAACACATTTGCTATGCCAAGGGAAGCTTTATGAATGTAAAGCTCCCCTTGATGCCCATTAACTCCTTATTTTTATTTATTTAGTTTTGTTACAATACTTAACATGATGTGATGGTGTGATGGTGCCGAACCGGACCGGGGGACAGAGAGAGAGGGAGAGCGAAGAAGGGAAAAAAAGGAAGAGAAACATGAAGAGACAAACATAGAAAACAATGAAAAATCAGACAACCAGCTGCTACACCTGTAAAAACAAAACTGAAGACGATTCACGGCTTTTGTGGGGACATTTGCAAACTTTTTCTTGAAATAGGCTTACACGTTTTTTTTTAAATAAAAAATAAATAAGACAGTCTTTCTTGACTTTACTTAAAATATAAAAAAACCTCTTACGTAAAAAAGTAATACATAATACCCCCCCCAAAAAAAAAAAAACAGAAATAAAATTCACTTCATTTAACATAAATACTTATAACAATAAAATAACATACTACATTGAACCTGTAGTTGTCTAACATTAGAGCAGCAAGAAGTGGTTTAATGAAACAAAAACAGTATAAAAAAATCAAAATACTCTTTCTTCACTTCATTTAACTGAAATACTTATTACAAATGAAATGCTTTTTTGACTTCATTAAATCTAACTTAAATACTTCTTATAAAAAATAAAGTAGCGTTTCTTGACTCAATTTAACATAAACACTTCTTTAAAAAAAACAAAATACAATAGACATTCTTGACTCCATGCGTTTAACTCTGATTGCATGTATCCATATGAATTACGGTAACACTTAAGTTATATTGAACATCTTAATGAACCTGTAGTTGTCCCGCATTAGAGCAGCAAGGAGTGGTTTTACAAAACAAATCAGAACAAAACCCGTATCTGTATCCATGACTTGGCTTTTAGTTGCATTTATGCGAGAAACTGTGGAGTTTAAGATAAGAATAAATAAATATAACCCTCTAGACCCCAACAGGTCTCACTAATACAAAATTATTATGACTTGATCAGGTGCAGTGACAATGCATCCTTGTTCATATTTCACCAAAAATCATTCCCTTCCAGATATCAAAACCAATCAGATAAACTAGATATACAGTATATAAATATCACTGCAAATATTGAATATCATTTTTTTTGATGAATGTTATTTTAAATCATTCAACAAAACTTGGATTTAAATTCTTCTTTTTGTTTGACAGTCCACAGGTCTGGCCAGGGACAGATCCCTACACAAAATAAGACAGCCTGGTTAAACCTCAATATTGTGTTAATCTTAAACTATTTGTCTCCATTCTTGTGCTTTAACTTACTTTAAAACCAACTCCAAGCCTTGCTGCTATAAAATGAAACCAGATCATGTAGGTCAGTCAGTTTAAGTACCCCGGCTAAAGTTATACTTTTAGACCTTTCTAATAAAAAAAAAGCTTTTCATCAGTTTCATCTAACGTTACAGTTATGAAATCCTTATGAACTGTGTTGATTATACACTTACTGAAAACCAACAATGATATGCCCCCCCCCCCCAAGGGCGTAACTTTGGGTCTACCATTGGGGGGGTTAAACTCGCGGCATATTTATTTATGTATTTATTTATGTATTCATTTTCTTGCTTGCTAATTTGCCATTCCTGTGTTAGAAATACATTGTGATACTTTTACTGATTTAGGCTACTTAACGTAAATGCAGCTGTTCACTTCACTATTTATGCCATAACGACACAGTAGTTAAATTCAGTGTTTAAGCACTAGCCAACAGTGGCAGCTGACAAGAACTTAAAGATTAATCAATTTCATCACTGTATTGGCACCTACATGCAGCAAATGTATTATGGACAATGCAACTCTGGATACATCACACATACAGGGTGGCACACTGGAGTGCAGCTTGCATTCAGACCTGTCACTGATGGTGAACTTGTCTTTAATGTCGGGTGTGTTTCCAGAGCCACTAAAAACAGCTGTAATCAGACCTCTGCTGAAAAAGGACAATCTTGACAAGACACAAATGAACAACCACAGGCCTATCTCAAATCTCCCATTTTTAAGTAAGATCATTGAAAAAGCGGTTTTTCAACCACTTAATTACATTTTAAAACAAAATAACTGCTATGACACCTTCCAGTCAGGTTTTAGACAGAACCACAGCACTGAGACTGCTCTGACCAAAGAGTTTAACAACATATGTCTGAATACAGACGGTGGAAAAATGTCAGTCTGAGTTTTACTGGATCTCAGTGCTGCATTTGATACAGTTGACCACAATATATTACTATATAAGCTGTACTTATCTATAAAACCAGATGAACCCAATAGGTTGGTCAGACTACAAGCATGTCTTAAAGACATAAAGACCTGGATGACTCAGAACTGTCTGCTTCTAAATTCAGACAAAACTGAAGTCGTCATCTTTGGACCTGAGCGTTTCAGGGAGAAATTGTCTAGCTATATAGTTACTCTAGATGGTATTTCCTTGGCTTCTAGTTCTACAGTGAGGAACCTTGGAGTTATTTTTGACCAGAACTTATCATTTGACTTGCATATAAAACAGGTTTCTCGGACTGCCTTCTTTCATCTTCGTAATATTGTTAAAATCAGGAACATCTAGTCTCAGAGTGATGCAGAAAAACTAATTCATGCATTTGTTACTTCAAGATTGGACTACTGTAATTCTTTATTATTGGGCTGTCCCACATATTCTCTGAAAAGCCTTCAGCTGATCCAAAGTGCTGCAGCCAGAGTTCTGATGAGATCTAACAGCAGAGATCATATTTCTCCAGTTTTAGCCTCTCTTCATTGGCTCCCTGTTAAATTCAGAATAGATTTTAAGATTCTTCTCCTCACATATAAAGCTCTTAATGACCGAGCTCCATCATATCTTAAAGATCTCATTGTAAGATATTTTCCTAACAGAGCACTTCGTTCCCAAACTGCAGGTTTACTTGAGGTTCCCAGAGTTTCTAAAAGTAGAATGGGAGGCAGAGCCTTCAGTTATCAGGCCCCTCTCTTGTGGAATAAGCTGCCAGTAAATGTCCGGGAAGCAGACACCCTTTCCACTTTTAAGACCAGGCTTAAAACTTTCCTTTTTGATAAAGCTTATAGTTAGGTCTGTTGAATCTGATAGTGTGTCTGCTAGTGTGTCCTTTCCTGCCTCCACCTCTGGCACCCTCTATACTTTCATTACCCCCTACCCGAACCAGGGTTTGAATCCCCCCCCCCGCTGTGACTGGTGTGCAGTTGGTGAGAGTGAGTTGTATGGCTTTGTTTTTGCTGGTATTTTTAGTGATTATAGGACTGTTTAGGTGAGTTTGTCTGCTGAATCTGCTAGTGTGTCTTGTCCTGCCTCCACCTCTGGCACCTTCTATACTTTCATTACCCCCTACCCGAACCAGGGTTTGAATCCCATTCCCGCTTATCTTACCTCTTTTATTTCTCCCCCTACCCGAACCAGGGTTTGCATCCCCACCCCGCTGTGACTGGTGTGCAGTTGGTGAGAGGCTGAGGTAGCTTGTGGCTGTAAAAGATGGTTCTATATATGGATCTATATAGGGAGTATAGGGAATTACTCACTGAGTCTGGTCCTTTATTTATTTATTTATTTTCGTTAGCACAAGTTTCTTGTGTTTACCTTGAATAGGGATGGCTCAGGTAATCCTGAAACATCCCATAGTTAAGCTGCTATAGGCCTAGACTGCTGGGGGGCCTCATCTGTCACACCTTTCCTCACTTTACTCTCTTTATGTATATGTGATATTATTGTGGTCATTAACTCGTGTTTCCCTGTTCCAACAGATATCCTTTGAATGGTGTTACAGTGCCGCCGCCGCTGCGCCCCCCCCCCCCCCCCCCCTTTCTGTCTTCTCAAACCCCAGCTGGTGGAGGCGGATGGCCACCCTTCCTGAGTCTGGTTCTGCCAGAGGTTTCTTCCTGTTCAAAGGGAGTCGTTTCTCTCCACAGTCGCCTCAGGCACGTCGCTCAGGCCGGGAGATTGGACCGAAAAACAAAAAGTTTTCAGTGCAATCTGTTGGTTTTCTTAGCTAGGAAATTGTTTTTGAATTGGCTCTATATGAACGAATTGGATTATTTTATGAATTATGATTATTATTAATTAATTGAATTCCAATTGGCTTGAATTGGACTTACTATCTAAGTGCCTTGAGATGACATTTGTTGTATTTGGCGCTATATAAATAAAAATGAATTGAATTGAATATTACTGAAACGACTGGAAAACTGGGCGGGTTGAACAAATTTCACGGAGAAACATATGTTTTGACTGTTAAGCCCGGTGAAGATTTAACACATTAGCAGTCATTCCAGTTGTCAACGCCACTTAAAAAGGTGATTTTCTCCTCTTCTAGCATTATCCTGACAGGAGAACCATGCCAACTTTGGATGCAGTTATCTTAGCGATAGCAATAGCCTCAATATACATATCGTTGGAAAGCTTAGTTTATGGCCGTTCATGTGAGCACAATAACTTAGTTTTGTCAATTTTACCAAAGCGACTGGTTTCGCCTTGCAGGGTCACATATAAGCAACACATGAGGTGAACGTCTTGGTGTGTGCAAGACAACATTCAAGATTTTCGCGCTAGCTTTGTGAACTTTCTGAGCAGCCGTCACAGCCCTTTTCCATCAATTTAACTCTCGTTAATCCACCTCTTAGCACAACAAACCCCAAAAACGTGTGACTGTATTGGAGCAAACAGCAACTTAAGATACAGTTCAGTGACATTGGTTCCACACAGTGATCCCTGGCACCCTCTGGCACCACTCACCAGCGGCTGCGCATAATAGTAGCCTAAACAAACTTTCGCCAGAGAAAGCGGGTTGGGTAATACCAAGTAGTCGGTTTGGGGGGAGGGAGGAGGGGGGGGTACATTACAGATTATTTAAAACATGATACTATCTTGAAATGAAATGAATGAATAAAGAAAACAAACAAAAGTTATTCATTCAGAATTTTATGATATTTTTTGATAATTTGATTTGATGATATTGGGGGGGTTAAATGAGCTGGATCTGATTTTTGAGGGGGTCATGACCCCCGTAACCCCCGTGCAAATTACACTCATGCCCCCCCCCCCACACACACACACACTATCCCAAAACAGTGGTACGTTGAGTTACGAGTTTAATTGGTTCCGTGACAGAGCTCATAAGTCAAATAGCTCGTAGTCCAATCAATATTCACCATTAAATGAATGGAAATGCCATTAATCCGTTCCATGAAATAAAAATAGACGGAATAACGGCTCTTAAAAAAACTCATATGTCGGGACACTCTTAACTCAAGGTACCACTTTAAAGTGCTACATAATAGCTTCATGCTAACGTGACATTAGCCTTTCATAACTTTAGCCTACTCGTTTAGCCTAACAATTGGCAACAAAATCTCTTCTCTAAATGTGCAGTCTTTAAAAACAATAGGTGCGTTTATATGGACACGTTTAATCTGATTAAATGCACGTTTAAACCGATTACACGTGTAAAGAGATTAAATATGCGTCATGTAAACAGTCAAATAATCTCTTTAAATATAAACGAGTTAAATATTTAAACCGATTACAATAGGTGGTTTGGACCGTTCATATAATCCGATTGAAGGAGGAAACTCCCCATATTTACAGGCGCACCTGGATAAAACGATTATTAGAACACGTTTCATGTTACTGCGCAAGTGTAAGGGCGCGCGAGATACAGTTAATAAAGACTGTGTAGTTCTAGTTAAAAGGCAGATAACGGAAGATATCGAAGTTAAAATGACGGCGACGGTGAAGAAGAACAAAAATTGGTCGGGGGAGGAAACGGTGTTTTTATTGAAAACGTTGCAAGAGCAAAATATAATGTCAAAACTGGACGGGAGGAAGATGAGGAACTCGGAAATCTTTAATGATGTCCACACAGCCTTGAAAGAGGCAGGGTTTGACCGCTCCGTTGACCAGATTAAGTCAAGATGGAAAGCCCTGAAGGCCGCCTACTCCAATGCCAAAAGGCAAAATGGTAAAAGCGGATCAAGCCCGGCCAATTTCGCGTACCAGACAGAAATGGACGACATACTGGGAGGCAGACTCCTTTCGGACGTCAGCCATGGTGTCGATGTCGGATTTGAGGAGGAGATAAATGTTACTAGTAAGTAGCCAAAGATCTTTTTTCCATGTGTGTAGCACCAGTATGTAGGCTATAACAGCCTGTCTGACCAAGAGTGGAAGTTAGCCTGTGTCACCACAACCCGCTACATGTTTTAAGTTGTCCATACAATTAATAAAATCAAACCCATTAAATCCAACTGTCCTACCTGAAATCGGTGTCTCGGTCACAGGAAAGCTCACAATTATGTCAAACTAATCCACTTGGTTTACGAAGATGAAGCAACTGCAGACGTGCTAGCATCCTCATCAACTGAACAGTTGTGTACAATCCTCTCAGTTTATCCGTTTCTTCGGCAGATGTCATTTTTAACGCGTATTATGTTTTGTAAAGAAGAGGCGTTGTGTAACATAATTTAAAATCAAACAGGGCATTAACATTAATGGCAGGCAGGCAGGCAGAGTCATACGTGGCTGGCAGCATCAGCATCACATTCTTCTTCCTTCATAGGTTCCCGTACTCCAGTGTATAAAACGGTTAGAAAAACAAACCGACAGCCTCGCGCGACCAAATGGACATCTTTGCGTGCGAGTTCTAGTCGGGATTTTAAATGTTATTTTATTTTTTTTAAAGAAAAAAAAACAGAGCACCTCATTTTTTCATGTAACACAAAGCAAAGAAACAGCTCAGACATACTTCATTTGTAGTACTTCAACATTTGTTAAAACATCGTCCTATCGGATTAAATTGCTGTAACATGTAAACTCGGAAGAAATTTAATCTCTTTATTTGTGGCTCATGTATACAGTTCGGTCGAATTCTAATAAACCGATTACATGTAATCTCTTTAAACGAAACGTGTCCATATAAACGCACCTATTGACTCATTTGGAAATCACATTCAAACTTAACTCAAAATGATGTATTCCAGGAAAGTAGGTTCACTCTGACAGTACAACAGGACACTCTCTATGCCTGCCACTCATTTCAAAGACGCCGCGTTTCTCACTCATCTTTCAACGAGACTTGCCTGTCAATCAACTGGAGTGACACCTGAGGTGTCCAATCAGGTTCCAGAGGTGGCCGTTCGGGAGCCGGCTCTTCTTTGGGAGCCGAGCTTCCCATCACTAGCTCCGGCTGTTTGTCTCTGACGTAATATCAAATTTCCCGGGCCGTGTCGCGGACAACAGTCTGTGATTGGGTGAATGTCCGTTCAGTTTGACCAATGCCTTTTCGTGCAGCGTAAGGGAGCTGAGGTGCGCTCCTTTTTCGTATGTTGGTGCACTACGAGGGTGGGCAAACGGGTTTACCTTTGGAAAATGTGGGGGGGATGAAATCACCTTGCTGTAAAAGTGGGGGTGTCGAAACACCCCCATCCCCCACGGGTGCGACGCCCCTGACTGCAGCTGTTACTGGATTACCCAAAGCTACAACTGACGAAGTATACATATAGATAAACACCCGTACACTCATTCAGATATCGTATATTGGTACTAGAAGATGTAATACAGTACAAAGACGTTAACAAGTCATCTTTGAGTCATCAATTGTGACCAGGTAAGATAAACAGCTAGCTAGCCCTCTCCATAGCACTGCCTGAAACGTAGGCTATATGTTATAAAGTTAGCACGAATAGCTAAACCCATCAACTATCGTCTGTGACGGGCACTGATGAAAACTGTGGTTTAGATTGGTGTATTTATTTAAAATGATTAGGGAAAGTGAGTAAAATGTAACAAATGATATCGCTGGTGTTTCACATGTTAGTGGGACAGATCACTTTTACTGAGTAGGTAGATGTAAAACAACGAGTGACTTCAGGCGAACCCGCTCCCGTCGCGGACACTGATATAACTCATAAGAAAACGAAATCATCCCAAATTATTTCAATACAGATGTATGGTTATAATCATGAATATATGTTTACAAGTAAAATATATGTATTGGGCTTGTAAGTAACATTCAGAAATAACATGTTAGCTTCTGTATGGTCACTATAACATGCCGGCCGGCGGCGGCCATTACAGGAGAATAAAGGACGGCCGCTACGGGGTATACGTTCCCCCGAAATGCAGAAATACTAACGCACAATGTTTTAGATAAGTAACTTCATTCTGACTACTAGTTTTGAAATAGTAGTTTCGTTAGACTACTCGTTACTGAAAAAAGTAGTCCGACTACAGTAACGCGTTACAGGCATCACTGGTCACTAAGCGTTGATTGGTTGAAATCTGAGCGTCATACCATGCTTAAAAGAACAGGCGCGACACTCAGTTGGCTCTCTTAACTTAAACTCTTGACTCACTCTTAGCTTGAGTCTTAACTCTTAACTTCCTCTTAACTTATTTTTTGGACTCCGTGTTCTCTTACTTTTGTCTTAGCTCTCTTAAATTTTGCCTTTCGTTTATGACTTCAAGCCTTTTTCCCTTTTTGACTTAAAATCCAATTTCGCGCTTGACTCCAATTCATCCTCTTAATTTGAACTTCCCTTATTGTTATTTAGGTCCAGACACCCGCGGTTGTTTGGTTAATCTTGGACAGCCCAAGCTCAGACCACCTTCACGCAGAGAAGGGAAGAGAAAAGCCTGTGGGACTCCTCCTGATCGAAGCCCAGGTCAGAGAATAACAGCTCGTCCCGCTCATCCCGCTGTTGCCAAGGAAACCCGCCAGCCTCCGATAACAAACGGTTATCCAGAAGAACAAACATCACGTGCTTCGGGTCCCTGCCACCAAGTAAGGTCTCGTCTCTCCTTCTCAGACATGGTGCTGTGTTGGCCCCTTTAATATGCTGTCAGAGTTAATTAGCCGATACTGAACTCAGGGTGGCGAGAGGCCAGACTTAATAAACTTTAGGATTTCCCCATTCATCCCATTCCAACCTAGCTACGTCTCTCTCTTAACCCGTATTTTATTATAAAGACTGCAAATTATCTCTATTCTGTCCTCTTTATCAACTGTTGGCATATAATTGTGAAAGACTGTTTAAATAAAAGTTTTGTAAATGATCAGAGCGTCACAGAAATTCTTAAGTGTCGGATATCCCTTCAGACAGAATTCGACTTCAGTGAGACTTTTCCCTCATAACTTTTAACAGTTTCTCCTCCCAGGACTGTAACGAAATTAAGGTTATGGATATGGCAGGTGGTGCCCCTTTCTTTTATTAATATCCAGCATATTAATCCATTTTCACATGTAAAATCGCTACAGTATCGTCTGCATAACTGTGATAATTGATGTTAAAGTTCTGCAATATCTGACCCAAAGGGAGCATATACAAGTTAAACAGAAGAGGTCCAAGAATTGACCCCTGGGGGACTCCACGAGTCATGGCCACTCGCTCAGATTCATAGCTGCCAAGTGTAACAAAATAACTCCGGCCTTCTAAGTAGGACCTGAACCAGTTAAGGACCGCTCCAGAAAGTCCAACCCAGTTTTCCAGCCTGTGCAACAGGATTCATCCTTTTTTAGAGAAGATATGTGTTAGTTGTAATTTATCTTTTTAACTTTGATAACTGAACCTTGTTGATCTAAAGGCAACCTTTTTATGAGGTTTTTCATTCTAAAGATCGTTTTCTGTGACTCAAACAGGTGGTAAAGTACAAAGAAATTACCGTTGAAGCCTAAAAAGTGAAGAGAACCAAACAGACAATAAACATGCAGCAGAAACCTTTAATGTCTGTTAATCATCTCAGAAAAGTTCATCAGTTCATTCTCTGCAATCAGATCCGAACAACTCGATGAGTTGGACTTTGAGCTGTTTTTACGTCTTTATGATGAATAAAACCACCCAGTTTTTATTACTTACTGGATATTATCTCAAGTTTCTCCTCCTCCTGGAAAGATTAGAGCCTGATGACACACGTTAAAGTCCAAAGTGTTCAGAGCGCCAGCTGTGAGGAGTCCTTTATAGCAGGAACAGACGACTCAGTCGCTGATCTGAGAGGAGAAATGGCGCAGAAAGGAGTTCAGCTGGAAGGAGAAATCCTCCAGTGTTCGATCTGTTTGGATCTGCTGAAGGATCCGGTGACTATTCCCTGTGGACACAGCTACTGCTTTCACTGTGTTAAAGGCTTCTGGGATGGAGAGGATCAGAAGGGAGTCCACAGCTGCCCTCAGTGCAGGCAGACATTCACAGCGAGGCCTGTCCCTGTGAAAAGCACCATGTTAGCAGCTTTAGTGGAGCAGCTGAAGAAGACTGGACTCCAAGCTGCTCCTGCTGATCACTGCTATGCTGGAGCTGAAGATGTGGCCTGTGATGTCTGCTCTGGGAGGAAGCTGAAAGCCACCAAGTCCTGTTTATCCTGCCCGGCCTCTTACTGTGAGGAACACCTTCAGCCTCATTATGATTCAGCTCCATTCAGGAAACACAAGCTGGTGGAGCCCTCCAAGGAGCTGCAGGAGAACATCTGCTCTGATCACGATGAGGTGATGAAGATGTTCTGCCGCACGGATCAGAAGTGCATCTGTTATCTCTGCTCTGTGGAGGAACATAAAGGCCACGACACAGTGTCAGCTGCAGCAGAAAGGACTGAGAGGCAGAGAGAGCTGGAGGGGAGTCGGCAGCAGATCCAGCAGAGAATCCAGGACGCAGAGAAAGATGTGAAGCTGCTTCAGCAGGAGCTGGAGGCCATCCATCGCTCTGCTGATAAAACAGAGGAGCACAGCCAGAAGATCTTCAGCCAGCTGATCCGTCTCCTCCAGAAAAGAAGCTCTGATGTGAAGCAGCAGATCAGATCCCAGCAGGAAGCCGAAGGGAGGCGAGTCAAAGAGCTTCAGGAGAAGCTGGAGCAGGAGATCACTGAGCTGAAGAGGAAAGATGCTGAGCTGCAGCAGCTCTCACACACAGAGGATCACAGCCAGTTTCTGCTCAGCTGCCCCTCAGTGGCAGCACTCAGGGGGGCTACACACTCATCCAGCATCCAGATCCGTCCTCTGAGGCACTTTGAGGATGTGACAGCAGCTGTGTCAGAGCTCAGAGAGAAACTACAGGACATCCTGAGAGAGGAATGGGCCAACATCTCACTGAGAGTCGCTGAAGTGGATGTTTTACTGTCACAGCCAGAACCAGAACCAGAACCAGAACCAGGACCAGAACCAGAACCAGAACCAGAACCAGAACCAGAACCAGAACCAGAACCAGGACCAGAACCAGAACCAGAACCAGAACCAGAACCAGAACCAGAGAGCAGAGCTGGATTCTTAAGATATTCATGTGAAATCACACTGGATCCAAACACAGCAAACAGATATCTGTTACTGTCAGAGGGGAACAGAAAAGTGACAGTAATGGGTCAACCTCAGTCTTATTCTGATCATCCAGACAGATTCACTGACTGGTTTCAGGTCCTGAGTAGAGAGAGTCTGACTGGACGTTGTTACTGGGAGGTGGAGATGGGAGGAGGAGTTTATGTAGCAGTCGCATACAAGAACATCAGCAGAGCAGGAAGAGGGACTGAATGTAGATTTGGTTCTAATGACAAATCTTGGGCGTTAAGTTGTGGCCAAAGCAGTTATTCATTTAGGTACAACAACAAGGAAACCTCCATCTCAGGTCCTCGGGCCTCCAGAGTGGGAGTGTACCTGGATCACAGAGCAGGTATTCTGTCCTTCTACAGCGTCTCTGGAACCATGACTCTCCTCCACAGAGTCCAGACCACATTCACTCAGCCGCTCTGTGCTGGGGTTTGGTTTCCTGGGTTTCCTTGGTTAGTTCCAGAAGCAAGTTGCAAATTTCTCAGCTGAAAAAGGAAGCAGCTGAAGGTGCAGTGAGTTTTAATCTGTGAGTTTTCATTTTGACTCATTCTGTGACTCATTTAGTCCCATCGTGGTGTCATTTCTAAGCTGTTCAGAGATTTTCAGGGAATCAGTGATTTGTTGATGTTGTTCTGTTGACGACTTTCTTTTGTTGGATATCTCGATATTCTTTGACTAAAACCGACGGCCCTGATATTTCTTTATGTTCTGATTTTTACAGCCAAGACTTTCAGCTCAGTTTCATGTTGGAAGACTTTCTGTTGAGTCCAGACGCTCAGCTGACAACAAATGTCTGGATTCAAGGTGACGACGTGATTTAGATTCATCTCCCGAAGGTGATAATAAATAATAAATAAAAACTCATTAATAAATAAATAAATAATAACTAAAATCAAACAGAAAGGCAACTCCAGCTGCAGTGAGCACTTCTTTCATAGCTTTTGCCTTGAGCTCATTATTGTTTTATCTGTAAAACGCAGAGAGATCGGCCGTCATTCAAACTGTGATTCAGCAGTAGTTTATCTTTTGATTTGTAGTTCTGTTGATGGTTCAGTTTCTTTCAACCGTCTTTACCAAAACTGTTTAATCACAGAAAAAAAGCAGTTTTTTGTCTCTGGTTGCCTTTCTCAGCAGTGATTGTGTTTGTGTCGTCACACAGTGAAGAAAATCTATAACATCATGTAAATACAGGAAAAAGGGATTTTACCTTCTTATCTTGGAAATGTTTTGCTGAGTTGTGCTTAAAAAAAGCAGATTTTTGTCTCATTCTGGACTTTAGATGATTGAATGTGTTGTGTTGCTTCAGATATGAAGTTACTTCTGAATGATGCCTTCACTGTTTTTCTCTCTGGCTTCACAATGAGGCTCATTGATTGTAAAGTTTGAACTCAGATGTGATTAAAACTTCTTGTGTCTGATATCTGAGGTGTGGTCTCTCAGTCTGAAAGAAGCAACTCGCTCCGTCTCATTTTCTTATTTTTTTACCCCTTGTCCTGCCCAGCATTATGGCAGCAGAATTGTAATCTGAATACCGTTAATGCCAAACACATTTGCTATGCCAAGGGAAGCTTTATGAATGTAAAGCTCCCCTTGATGCCCATTAACTCCTTATTTTTATTGATTTAGTTTTGTTACAATACTTAACATGATGTGATGGTGTGATGGTGCCGAACCGGACCGGGGGACAGAGAGAGAGGGAGAGCGAAGAAGGGAAAAAAAGGAAGAGAAACATGAAGAGACAAACATAGAAAACAATGAAAAATCAGACAACCAGCTGCTACACCTGTAAAAACAAAACTGAAGACGATTCACGGCTTTTGTGGGGAATCCAGCCTTAGAGGCACCAGGAGCACCTGGAAGCAGCAGTGTTGCCATAGTTACTTTGAAACAGTAATCTGACTACTGACGACTTCTTTAAAAAGTAACTTAGTTAAGTTACTGACTACTTGCTGTTAAAAGTAACTAAGTTAGATTACTTTTAGTTACTCTCAGCAGAGGCTGATCCCCCGCCCCTATAACATGAAAATGAC
>NW_027457454.1:0-7500 GCF_027942865.1 Odontesthes bonariensis
TGGTTTAGACCGTCGTGAGACAGGTTAGTTTTACCCTACTGATGATGTGTTGTTGCAATAGTAATCCTGCTCAGTACGAGAGGAACCGCAGGTTCAGACATTTGGTGTATGTGCTTGGCTGAGGAGCCAATGGTGCGAAGCTACCATCTGTGGGATTATGACTGAACGCCTCTAAGTCAGAATCCCGCCTAGACGTAACGATACCGTAGCGCGCGGATCTTCGGTTGGTCTCGGATAGCCGGCTTCGGCCGGTGCGGAGAGCCGTTCGTGACGGGGCTGGGGTGCGGCCGGAGGATGGTCGCCCCTCTCCTATCGCGCACCGCATGTTTGTGGAGAACCTGGTGCTAAATCACTTGCAGACGACCTGATTCTGGGTCAGGGTTTCGTACGTAGCAGAGCAGCTACCTCGCTGCGATCTATTGAAAGTCAGCCCTCGATCCAAGCTTTTGTCGGCCGGACCCAGGGTCCGGGGCACGGGGCCCCGGACCCGACCCTCTCACGAGGGACTGGTGTAGTACCAGGGGCACCAGACTCAGGGATTGGCAGAGTCCCTGAGGCCGGGGCGGAGTGTGCTCGAGTGGGGGTAAGTGTCCGGGGCCAGAGGCCCTGGAGCCTGGTGCCTTTGAAAAAAAAAAATAAAAAATTAAGGCCTGGAGCTCCGGTCGGGAAGGTACCAGAGTTCATGCCCGGGAAAGGCTGCTTGAGTTTGGGTGAGTGTGCCTGGACCAGGCAGCCTGGTGACTTTGAAAATGTTCAAAGTGTTTTATAGTACCAGGGGCGTGGAGCTCCAGGGCTGCGGGTTGGATGGCTAGCGGGGAGGGGTGCTTAAGTGTGGGTACACAGGGCAGGCAGGAGGGCCTGGAGCCTGGTGACTTTAAAAATGTTCAAAGTGTTTTATAGTACCAGGGGCGTGGAGCTCCAGGGGCTGCGGGTTGGATGGCTAGGCCGGGGAGGGGTGCTTAAGTGTGGGTACACAGGTGTGGATGGAGGGCCTGGAGCCTGGTTCTTTTCTTTTTCCTTTTTTTTTTTTCAAAGTGTCTTACAGTACCAGGGGCGTGGAGCTCCAGGGGCTGCGGGTTGGGTGGCTAGGCCGGGGAGGGGTGCTTAAGTGTGGGTACACAGGTGTGGATGGAGGGCCTGGAGCCTGGTTCTTTTTCTTTTTCCTTTTTTTTTTTCAAAGTGTCTTACAGTACCAGGGCGTGGAGCTCCAGGGGCTGCGGGTTGGGTGGCTAGGCCGGGGAGGGGTGCTTAAGTGTGGGTACACAGGTGTGGATGGAGGGCCTGGAGCCTGGTTCTTTTTCTTTTTCCTTTTTTTTTTTTCAAAGTGTCTTACAGTACCAGGGGCGTGGAGCTCCAGGGGCTGCGGGTTGGGTGGCTAGGCCGGGAGGGGTGCTTAAGTGTGGGTACACAGGTTTGAATGGAGGGCCTGGAGCCTGGTTCTCCTTAACCCTAGCCCTAGCCCCAACCCCAGCCGTAACCCTAACCCCGGCCCCAGCCCTGACTCTAGCCCCAGCCCTTACCCTAACCCAACCTAAACCCTGCCTCCAGCCCTAACCCCAGCCCCAACCCTAACCCTAACCCCAACCCCAACCCCAGCCCCAACCCCAACCCTAACCCTAACCCTAACCCTAGCCCCAGCCCCAACCCTAACCCTAACCCCAGCTCCAACCCTAACCCTAACCCCAGCCCCAGCCCCAACCCTGATCCTGCCGGAGGGGCTGGAGCCCGGTTCTCCTTAACCCTAACCCCAGCCCCAACCCTAACCCTAACCCCAGCCCCAACCCTAACCCTAACCCAGCTCAGCCCTAACCCCAGCCCCAGCCCCAAACCGGCCCTAGGGCCTGGAGCCCGGTTCTCCTCAACCCTAACCCCAGCTCTAACCCTAACCCGGCTGGAGGGCATGGAGCCCGGTTCTCCTTAACCCTAACCCCAGCCCCAACCCTAACCCTAACCCCAGCTCTAGCCCTAACCCCAGCCCCAGCCCCAAACCGGCCCTAGGGCCTGGAGCCCGGTTCTCCTTAACCCTAACCCCAGCTCTAACCCTAACCCGGCTGGAGGGCATGGAGCCCGGTTCTCCTTAACCCTAACCCCAGCCCCAGCCCCAAACCTAACCCTAACCCGGCCGGAGGGGCTGGAGCCCGGTTCTCCTTAACCCTAACCCGGGGTCGGCTTGTTTGAGAAAGAAACCCAGGAATCGCCTTCTTTTCCCGAGTTAAGACGAAATACGGATTTTTGTAAAAAAAAGATTTCCTTGGGCCAAACCAAGTTCAGACTCTTTAGTCCTTCATATATAGCCATTCCGAGTAGGTTCCATGCACAAAACCTCTTTAAATGGCCTTTTTTTGACAAAGAAACCCAGGAATCGCCTTCTTTTCCCGAGTTAAGACCAATACGGATTGTTGTTAAAAAATGATTTCCTTGGGCCAAACCAAGTTCAGACTCCTTAGTCCGTTATGTCTATGTTCATTCTGAGTAGGTTCCATGCACAAACCTCTTTAAATGGCCTTTTTTGAGAGAGAAACCCAGGAATCGCCTTCTTTTCCCGAGTTAAGACGAAATACGGATTTTTGTTAAAAAATGATTTCCTTGGGCCAAACCAAGTTCAGACTCCTTAGTCCGTTATGTCTATGTTCATTCTGAGTAGGTTCCATGCTTAAACCTCTTTAAATTGCCTTTTTGAGAAAGAAACACCGCAAAAGCTTTCCTTTGCGGAGTGATGTCGTTGCGCAGGGCATGAGTGCCTGGATGTTCTGAGAGGGGAGCAGGGATGAATGCCTGACCGAGGAGAGGTGCTGAAACTCGGCCTGGATGTGTGTCTGTGCGCAGGGCATGAGTGCCTGGATGCTGTGAGAGGGGAGCAGGGATGAATGCTGGACCGAGGAGAGGTGCTGAAACTCGGCCTGGATGTGTGTCTGTGCGCAGGGCATGAGTGCCTGGATGCTGTGAGAGGGGAGCAGGGATGAATGCTGGACCGAGGAGAGGTGCTGAAACTCGGCCTGGGTGTGTGACTGTGCGCAGGGCATGAGTGCCTGGATGCTGTGAGAGGGGAGCAGGGATGAATGCCTGACCGAGGAGAGGTGCTGAAACTCGGCCTGGATGTGTCATTGCGCAGGGCATGAGTGCCTGGATGCTATGAGAGTGGAGCAGGGATGAATGCTGGACCGAGCAGAGGTGCTGAAACTCGGCCTGGATGTGTGTCTGTGCGCAGGGCATGAGTGCCTGGATGCTATGAGAGTGGAGCAGGGATGAATGCTGGACCGAGGAGAGGTGCTGAAACTCGGCCAGGATGTGTGTCTGTGCGCAGGGCATGAGTGCCTGGATGCTATGAGAGTGGAGCAGGGATGAATGCTGGACCGAGCAGAGGTGCTGAAACTCGGCCTGGATGTGTGTCTGTGCGCAGGGCATGAGTGCCTGGATGCTATGAGAGTGGAGCAGGGATGAATGCTGGACCGAGGAGAGGTGCTGAAACTCGGCCAGGATGTGTGTCTGTGCGCAGGGCATGAGTGCCTGGATGCTATGAGAGTGGAGCAGGGATGAATGCTGGACCGAGGAGAGGTGCTGAAACTCGGCCTGGATCTGTGTCTGTGACTGGACGTTATGAGAGGGGAGCAGGGATGAATTCCTGACCGAGGAGAGGTGCTGAAACTCGGCCTGGATGTGTCATTGCACAGGGCATGAGTGCCTGGATGTTCTGAGAGGGGAGCAGGGATGAATGCTGGACCGAGGAGAGGTGCTGAAACTCGGCCTGGATCTGTGTCTGTGACTGGACGTTATGAGAGGGGAGCAGGGATGAATTCCTGACCGAGGAGAGGTGCTGAAACTCGGCCTGGATGTGTCATTGCACAGGGCATGAGTGCCTGGATGTTCTGAGAGGGGAGCAGGGATGAATTCCTGACCGAGGAGAGGTGCTGAAACTAGGCCTGGATGTGTGTCATTGCGCAGGGCATGAGAGACTGGATGCTGTGAGAGGACAAAAGCCGTGAATGCTGTCCGAGCAGAGGTGCTGAAACTCGGCCTGGGTTCTGTTTGTCTGTGCGCAGGGCATGAGTGCCTGGACGTTATGAGAGGGGAGCAGGGATGATTGCCTGACCGAAGAGAGGTGCTGAAACTCGGCCTGGATGTGTGTCTCTGGGCCGGGCATGAGAGACTGGCTGTTGGGAGAGGACGGCAGCCATGAATACTGGACCGAGGAGAGGTGCTGAAACTCGGCCTGGATGTGTGTCTGTGGGCAGGGCATGAGAGACTGGCTGTTGGGAGAGGAAAGCAGCCATGAATGCTGTCCATGCAGAGGTGCTGAAACTCGGCCTGGATTTGTGTCTGTGGGCAGGGCACGAGAGCCTGGATGTTGGGCATGAATCCCAGTTCAGAAAAAGGACCTTTTCTGAAAGAAACACAGGAATCGCCTTCTTTTCCCGAGTTAAGACGAAATACGGATTTTTGTTAAAAAGTGATTTCCTTGGGCCAGAACAAGTTCAGACTCCTTAGTCCTTCATATATACATACATATATATCCATTCTAAGTAAGTTGCTTGCATAAACCTGCACAAACCCGGATAAATGGCCTCTTTTGGGATCAAAACACAGGAATCGCCTTCTTTTCCCGAGTTAAGACGAAATACGGATTTTTGTTAAAAAATGATTTCCTTGGGCCAGAACAAGTTCAGACTCCTTAGTCCTTCATATATACATAGAGATATATCCATTCTAAGTAAGTTCCATGCATAAACCTGCACAAACCCGGATAAATGGCCTCTTTTGGGATCAAAACACAGGAATCGCCTTCTTTTCCCGAGTTAAGACGAAATACGGATTTTTGTTAAAAAGTGATTTCCTTGGGCCAGAACAAGTTCAGACTCCTTAGTCCTTCATATATACATAGAGATATATCCATTCTAAGTAAGTTCCATGCATAAACCTGCACAAACCCGGATAAATGGCCTCTTTTGGGATCAAAACACAGGAATCGCCTTCTTTTCCCGAGTTAAGACGAAATACGGATTTTTGTTAAAAAGTGATTTCCTTGGGCCAGAACAAGTTCAGACTCCTTAGTCCTTCATATATACATAGAGATATATCCATTCTAAGTAAGTTCCATGCATAAACCTGCACAAACCCGGATAAATGGCCTCTTTTGGGATCAAAACACAGGAATCGCCTTCTTTTCCCGAGTTAAGACGAAATACGGATTTTTGTTAAAAAGTGATTTCCTTGGGCCAGAACAAGTTCAGACTCCTTAGTCCTTCATATATACATAGAGATATATCCATTCTAAGTAAGTTCCATGCATAAACCTGCACAAACCCGGATAAATGGCCTCTTTTGGGATCAAAACACAGGAATCGCCTTCTTTTCCCGAGTTAAGACGAAATACGGATTTTTGTTAAAAAATGATTTCCTTGGGCCAGAACAAGTTCAGACTCCTTAGTCCTTCATATATACATAGAGATATATCCATTCTAAGTAAGTTCCATGCATAAACCTGCACAAACCCGGATAAATGGCCTCTTTTGGGATCAAAACACAGGAATCGCCTTCTTTTCCCGAGTTAAGACGAAATACGGATTTTTGTTAAAAAATGATTTCCTTGGGCCAGAACAAGTTCAGACTCCTTAGTCCTTCATATATACATACATATATATCCATTCTAAGTAAGTTCCATGCATAAACCTGCACAAACCCGGATAAATGGCCTCTTTTGAGATCAAAACACAGGAATCGCCTTCTTTTCCCGAGTTAAGACCAAATACGGATTTTTGTTAAAAAGTGATTTCCTTGGGCCAGAACAAGTTCAGACTCCTTAGTCCTTCATATATCCATTATAAGTAGGAACCATGCACACACCTCTTTAAATGACCTTTATCCCGGTTCAGAAAAACGCCAAAGTGTCAAAAAGTACCAGGGGCATGAAGCCCGGTTCAGAAAAACGTCAAAGTGTCAAAAAGTACCAGGGGCATGAAGCCCGGTTCAGAAAAACGTCAAAGTGTCAAAAAGTACCAGGGGCATGAAGCCCGGTTCAGAAAAACGTCAAAGTGTCAAAAAGTACCAGGGGCATGAAGCCCGGTTCAGAAAAACGTCAAAGTGTCAAAAAGTACCAGGGGCATGAAGCCCGGTTCAGAAAAACGTCAAAGTGTCAAAAAGTACCAGGGGCATGAAGCCCGGTTCAGAAAAACGTCAAAGTGTCAAAAAGTACCAGGGGCATGAAGCCCGGTTCAGAAAAACGTCAAAGTGTCAAAAAGTACCAGGGGCATGAAGCCCGGTTGAGAAATATTTTCTAAGTGCCAAAAAGTACCAGGGGTGAGAATCCCGGTTCAGAAAATTTTCTAAGTGCCACATAGTACCAGAGGTGAAAAAGTTTATAGTACCAGGGGTGATAAAGTTTGAAAAAATTTCTGTCAGAGAACGGGAAAAGGGGACGATGGGCCGAGTCAGCCCAAGGCCCGCCCCTATTCTCCCACACGACGAGGTTATTAGCAGACGACGAAAACACCATCTGCACGATTTCAGAAACCCAGTTTTCGGAAAAATATCTGAGTACCAGACTGGGACGGTGAATTGATAATCCGAAAGATGACACTTTCCACGGCCTGAAATGATGGAGGAAGGGGGCAAAAGCTCCAGCCTGGCTCCTGGAGGAGGGGTCCAAAGGCAAGAACGTGTGTCCGAGGATGGGTGCAGGAGAGCGGATTCAAGGCGCGGCTGACCGCTGGAAGCTCCAGGCCGGTTCCTGGAAGATGGGAGGCCGACTTTGGCAGAGCATGAGTCCGAGGAAGGTGCTTGAGAGCGGATTCAAGGTGCGGCTGACCGCTAGAAGCTCCAGGCTGGTTCCTGGAAGATGGGAGGCCGACTTTGGCAGAGCATGAGTCCGAGGAAGGTGCTGGAGAGCGGATTCAAGGTGCGGCTGACCGCTAGAAGCTCCAGGCTGGTTCCTGGAAGATGGGAGGCCGACTTTGGCAGAGCTTGAGTCCGAGGAAGGTGCTGGAGAGCGGATTCAAGGTGCGGCTGACCGCTGGAAGCTCCAGGCTGGTTCTTTGAAGATGTGAGGCCGGCCTGGAGGAGAATGAGTCCGAGATAGGTGCTGGAGAGCGGATTCAAGGTGCGGCTGACCGCTGGAAGCTCCAGGCTGGTTCCTGGAAGATGTGAGGCCGACTTTGGCAGAGCATGAGTCCGAGGAAGGCGCTGGAGAGCGGATTCAAGGTGCGGCTGACCGCTAGAAGCTCCAGGCTGGTTCCTGGAAGATGGGAGGCCGACTTTGGCAGAGCTTGAGTCCGAGGAAGGTGCTGGAGAGCGGATTCAAGGTGCGGCTGACCGCTGGAAGCTCCAGGCTGGTTCTTTGAAGATGTGAGGCCGGCCTGGAGGAGAATGAGTCCGAGATAGGTGCTGGAGAGCGGATTCAAGGTGCGGCTGACCGCTGGAAGCTCCAGGCTGGTTCCTGGAAGATGTGAGGCCGACTTTGGCAGAGCATGAGTCCGAGGAAGGTGCTTGAGAGCGGATTCAAGGTGC